>NC_056741.1:168463147-168483147 GCF_019279795.1 Protopterus annectens | reverse complement strand
CTATGGACACAGTGACCAACACAACTGCAATGACTGCAAATATCCATGACAGAAATACACAGACAGCTTTCATTTTGCAAAACATTCCAATGTATTGCCAAAAGGATTCGAGGACTAACAGTACCTGCATGCTATACAGGAAGCATTTAACAGTGCCTTAATGAATCAGCCTGCAATTACCATAGTATTAGTCCACTAAGGGATAGGTGTTCACATAGGGAAAGAACACCCACAAACATATAGCATTGTATAAAAGGGTTTCCTACACACCTGCATGTGCTATTTACACCCACCAACATCTACCCCAGAACCAATATAATTGCATCAATACATACTGTCATACCATAACCAATTATTCAACTACTGTACAACATCTGCTGAAACATTAACATACCTGGACACAGATACACTAACATGGCTCTATGTGAAATAGTTGCTCTTATACAATTGAACAGCTGCTGATGTAACAGGGTTTGTATGAACTAATTCCGTTTCAGAGGGTTGAAAGGTTCGTACACCAGGAGGTGTTACTGAGTACTGATTATCAGCACAGTGTGATGCACAGTAACACCAAACTAAATGTCTGGTAAGCTCACTGTAAACCCCCTAACATTATATGCTTAGCTGTGCAGCCTTGAGCTGGTCAAACAACCTGGCCAGACTGACACATATGCAGAAGTATTAGGTACAGACAAACCCTGCACAAGTAGCAATGTTCAGAAATATAATAGCAGTACTCACATTTAGACCAAATCCTCTAGGCATTACACACAATATATTACTATTCGTCTCCATACAGCTGTTGCAATAGATTCCAAACAACACTTCCACGCTGTCTTCCTCACAAGTAAGGCAAAGGGACAACTCCCAAGTGGTGTACTCAATTATACTCTACTGTAGCCATGGTATCGGCTAAGGCAGTAGCAGCGCAGCTGATGTGCATGTAATTAGCTACTTAGGAACACCAATTGGTTATCAGGATAGCACATGTTACTGATCTGTAACTATAAAAGGTTGCCCTGTCACACATTCAAACCATCTGTATCTACCTGTAGGACAGTATAAAACACTGAAAAACGAACCAAAAACGAGTATTATACTAGTCAATAACACCTTCGATTACTAAGAAGGTATGTATAACATGTAGTATGTCTGTGTATGTAGTACCTGTTCTGTAAGAATTACAGTGTAATTAATACATATAGTGGAAATAGCTATCTTGTAGTGATGTATTGTTGAGCAGTAGTAATGCTTGTAGTATTCTATGTGTGTATTGCTGTAGGTCACACGGCAAACTCCGCATACACCACAAGGGATGATATGGGCTTGGAACCCACCAATTCACTTCTAGCCACTGTCAGTGTCAGGATTGGTCCAACAAGTATGTGCTATAACAGGGGATAGTATATGTCGATATATTTTAACAGTCGACATATGTATGGGTGTATAAGTAAGATGAACATGTTAAAGGTGGGCTTATCGTGCAAATATGCTGTGCATTGTGGGATATTATGCTAATAACTGTATAATGTACAGTATTTTATTCTAAATAGCAGTTCTGTTATGTTATGCAAGCAGTAGTTATGTCTATTGGCAATTACAATACTCTGTAACAGGATACATATAATTTGTATTCATCTGACAGTTTAGCAGCATGATAACAAAGATAATTGGAAGAGCCAGGTAACTATCCATGCACATAACACATGTAATATCCACCTCTCTAATATTGTTTGCAAGCAATAACAGCTGTGCATGTGTACATATTATGCAAATGTGTAGTGACCCTTGTTACAGGGCTGGACCTCTCTAATATTGTTTGCAAGCAATAAGAGCTGTGCATGTGTACATGTTATGCAAATGTGCAGTGACCCTTGTTACAGGGCTGGTCCTCTCTAGTATCATTTGCAAACAATAACAGCTGTGCATGTGTACATATTATACAAATGTGTAGTGCCCCTTGTTACAGGGCTGGGCCAAATGGCTATGTGCACACCTACATAGAGTGGATATTGAGAGTAGAGACACACTGATTAAACTACCAAGTTTGTGTAGCCCAACCTCTCATTGCCAGCCTAACAGCCGCTTGCTCATACTGTATGTAAGGTAGTGCACAGTACTGGTAATGAAACAGGTTACATATCATCTTTAACTCCAGTGTAACATCTGCAGTAGGAGTGTAAGATGTAGGAGACAGTTGCCCATGTGTAATAGCCGCTTCATAGGTGATGGCTCACACTATCTGATTATATCCTGATCATGTTGATAGTGGCATCAGAGTCTATTGATACATGACACTGTATGGAGAATGAGTGTCTGTGCCCAACAGAGCTCATGATCCTGGTGGACATATGAGTATATACCCAGAGAAGAAAACAGACCTGTAGACACTTGCATCATCTGTAATCAACTAACAGGATGTGATGTGCTCCTCATGTCCATAACACAAATATTTACATGTGAGCATCACTGTCCAAAACATCTTTATAAGCAGTATGTAAACTAAATACAGTACTTGGTACTTGTAGTACTGAATGCTCATACAGGTATGTCCACTAGTCAGCTACTGGTGTTTACTAATGTCAGCTTTGTGCATGTGGCCATCCTGGGGGAATGTAATCTGTATGCCATGTACACTGCCAAACCCACCTAACACCATGCCCCACACATTGTTTGGGATACAGCTACAGGGGTAAGCTGGAAGACAGCCCAGTCTACAGCCATGATTGGACTGGACAATCATGAGGTGTAGGTTAACACATGCAGCTCGTCAACACAACCAACACATACCCTTACCAGAACACAGTAAGGACACCCACACACACTACCAGAAATCACACACATTCACAGAAGCTTCTAAGTATCTGGCCAAACAAGTGACCCCCCCCCCCCAAGCTGGAAGAGACAGACACCAAAATACACAAACTGTATGACATAGTTTGCATAATTGTGCCACACCTCAGAACACCTGGCTGGAAACATGCCCAACAGTACTCATTTGTGAATGCAAACTCTAGCACTATGTTACACACCAACCTATATGAGGGCATACACACTGTCAGCTGCCACATACCCATGCACTCAGACCACCATTTGAACTATACACATGGCTCTGGCATATTCCATGTTGTTGTGCAGGACCTGTGATGCAGTAGCCTGGACTGCATGGAAACACATGTAGGAACTGTCAGGTCTTGTAGCCCATGCAGGTATGTCCCAAGGCCTGGGTAGCATTCTGCCATTGGCCAGAACTATACTGCAGTACAGGTACAAAAGGATTGTATTCCACAATTGTCTAGTATAGTGGTGCAAGTCAAAGGGTACCCAGTATCTGTCTGCCTGGGATAACATGGTTGACAGACCATGATGCTTTGCCAGACAGGGCCTGCACCTGTCACCCCTGGGAATCTGGATACTGCCTAGGGCTCATGCTTCCCCCATAGTGCCTTCATCATGCACAGTTCAAGTGAAGGTCCACTGCTGTTACAGGGACAGCCAAGCAATAAACTGCAGGTCTCGCTACACAGTGATTCATGCAAGAAACACTATACGGACACACATATGTCAACATATCTGTGCAGTGGCTGAGACATGTTTCAACACCCCATAGAGCACACTTGCATGACCATGTTATAAAACATACCTCTCCTCTTGCCCATTATCCTTTATTGGAACACATGGGCCACAGGTGTGTCCATATTCCTGAAGGATATGTACACCCCCACGCTAGTTGCACTTGCATAACTTCAGATGCATTATGCTGAGCAACTGCCTTTGTGCCAAAGTGGAATTCAAATTGCACCTTGTGACAGATCACCCACAAGTACACCCCCACACTAGTTGCACTTGCATAACTTCAGATGCAGTATGCTGAGCAACTACCTTTGTGCCAAAGTGGAATTCAAATTGCACCTTGCGACAGATCACCCAACATGCCGTGGATTTCCCAACTGTCATAATGTGCTGTAGTGGGGAAGATTAGGTCTGAGACAGAAAAACCATAATAATGGCTACTCTCAACTATTCCATTATGAAGTGGGAAGACTTCTCATGTACCAACACCTGCTCTCAATGCATGTTGGATTCCATCAACCCCACTGACCTGGATCACAGTAGTCACACAAGCAGGGCTAACAATATGCTACACATAGTTAGTCTCCAATGCCAATGTTATGTTTCCTAAGAGCAGAGTGGTGACTGCTATGGCACCCATGCAGATGTACAATGCATGTGCAAATGCTGAATCCTACACAAATGAACCTTAAGCAGTCACATATGTGCAGTGATTGTGCCACTGAAACAGAGCCAGAATTCAACCCAACACAAACAAGAAGGCAAACTGGTGGTACCATGCTTTAAACTGTACCACAGAAGGTAGTAACTGTTGCACGAGTGAACACACATGAGTGTAGGTGATCCCTGGTCAGCCTCAGTAAGATGCAGATACACCATATAAAACCACACAAAGCTACTGTGAAACTAATCAGCCACATATTGTGTGGCCAAGCACAGAGCATTCTATAGCTGTGTCATTAATCGTAATGGCAACAACAAGACCTGCCGTGCTGCACAGCACTATGGCATGGGAAGTACTGCACCTACAGAAATAGCACCTGTTCATCCAGATAGGGTCTTGGAGAACCTAAACCCACTCCCACCCCCCCAACAGGTACACTTAGTAATATAACCATGTACACTACAGGGCCCCTGTAATAACGACTATGCAGGTACAAGCTGCACTCTCGAAAGCCATACATACAGCTTTCATGGGACCTGTCAACATCCCAGGGTGTAACCTACACAAATGTAAGAACATTCAGCTATCCACATACACATCATGTTCAGTCATAGCTCCAGGTCAGGCTGTTTACACACTGAATGGTGCACAGCAACAGTTATCACACCCCACAAAGGGGGAGACACCATTGATAATGGGAAGTAGTGCACAACTACCCTGCTGAGTCTGGTCTGTAAGGCCATGAACCGTGATCAACGTATTTGAAGAACTCAGTACAGATGTAGATGACAGTAGGGTTGATTCACACTGCATATCATGACCTTGCCAGGTCATAGGACACCATCATCCGTACTGTTCCAGCTACACTCAGTAAACTAGGTGTATATTCCTATGTCACAGGAGTGGTTGGCAACCTGACTGCTGGCAGAACCAACACTACAGAAGGTGTCTGACTAATACATGCACATCAAACCAGTGCTAGCCACAGTAATACAGTGTTCATTCCTGGTACTCCCCCTCTTTGTTATCTATACCACACAGACTAACACAGAAGACATCAGACTATTGATGTTTGCAAATGACTATGAACTAGGAGCAATAGCTGACTCAATGTTTGCTGCGTTCAGCATACAGAAGGGCCTTAGTGTGTCAGATGTGTGGTGTGTGAAGTATGGCCACAATCTGACAGCTAAGTATTGCATTGCAACCCCTATGTTACAAACCCTGTATCCATGAACTACCACCTAGGCAGCGGTCAACGTAATGGAAACTGTGTGTATGGGATGCAGCTGAACAGTACTCTTTCCTTTGATAGTTACTTCACCACACCAGACAGGTAGTCATATGTGGCACCCCTAATCATGACAGGGTGCCATCCAGGAATATAGAGATAATTGCTCAGCCATACTCAACACCCATTTGACCCATAATAGATCACATATTTCCTTTAAAGGTTATTGCCCATGTGTAGATGGCCTACACTGCCCTTCCCAATCCCTAGCTGCACTATGTAGCATGCAGCCTACCCTGAATAAAGCCATGTCCAACCCAGAGGTGCTGGACATGCTACACTTAACACACACTGATCCCAAATAAACACATACTTCATGGGCATCCACCTTTCTTGTACAACATGCCTGACAGATCTCTGTCCCGTACACTTAACATAATCTTGCCATACTATGCATCCCTGTCCAGCAAAGCTGCACATCACCCCTCTCTTTGACATGGTGTGATGACCGCATGCCAAATATATCAGTAACCCCGTGGATCAGTTTTGTGACACTGCTTGAACTGGCCACTGAATCTTACCTGTCTGTTGCCTACAGCTAGGTAACCTGTCTGCCTAGGCTCATAAATGGCCCAGGGCATATAGCCTACTAGATCACTATGACCATACATGCTATAGTTGATATCCAACCCTGCAAATACCATCAGGCTAGCTATTGTCCCATGTGTTACACTGTGCAACACAGGCAATACATTGCAGGATGCTACACAGCTGTGCAGTGCCATGTAGATGTATATGGCAAAACATATACATGCTTGCAAGTCTGCAGGGTCACAGGTCATGTCCCTAACAGCTATGTATGACTATATATGTGACATATACACAGCATTAAGGTCGATTGCATTAATGTGAACACATCCAGGCATGTGCTGATAGGTAAAGACATCAGTACAGGCAAACAGACATGCTCACATCAAGACAATATCCACGTGGTGTATGAGCAATGTCATCACATGACAGACACATATATGGCGATAACATCACATCACCAGTAAGTGTCAAATGTGTGTGACTTATATATGTCAGTGGTGTTAGTGTCATGTAGATTTGCAAAGACATATTTGTAATCTTAATAAATGTGATACACATGTATGTGTTCAGCTGTACTTCTGTACTTCTCTGTGAGTTACTGTGACCTGTCTCCATCATTATGTCTTCCAGGTATGCCATGTAGCAGATTGCCAACATTCTATCTTGTTTGCTCATTTCCCACCTTTCCTAGCCAGTCCATATCTCAGGCTTTGCTTGTCTCGGGACTTATTTTCTGTGTTCAGAGCTATCCAGACCTTGCTGTGGTAGAGGGAAGTCCTACTGCTTACCAGTGGGAGTGGTGAGCATTGTACTGCCTAGCTAACGCTAGAGGAGAGGTTTCCAGCTCTGAAATTCTAATTTTATTAGCCTTTTTGGGCTGATTTCTATCCCTTTCAACTTTGTGGCTTAAAATTACATGTGTTTGCACATTTTTTACATTGTGCAGCACTGCAAGACTACAGTTAAACTATTCCAGGTGCCAGAAAGTCTGCTTCTCAAATTTTCCCTAAGAACTAGCTGGTTTCTCAGTAGTAGCACTAAAATCTGAACCCCTGTGACTAGCACTTGCTCTAGAACCTGCTGGAAAGCACTAGGAAGCCTAAAGCTGATATAAGCACTCAACTCTCCTTGTCAATAAGGAGAAATTAATCCTAGGCACTAAACAGCCTATAATTGCAAAGTGCCTTGCAAAGTAAGGGAAAACAGCTCTTAAACTTTACAAAAAAAGCACCTAAACAGGCATGCCCAAGGGTCAGCTTCCAGTGATTTCCCCTGTCCACCTGTTGAATCTGGGCACACTGGGGCAATGCGGCAACTGCCTCATGTACACAGACAATCCTCTCCTCCTACCACCCAACACTACAACCTACTAGAGATGCACTTACATAGCCAAACTGGAAGCAAAGCTCTCTCCAGCCAAGACTGTGCTAGACAGTCAAGAGGAGAAGGTTAACACCTGCACTACACCTCAAGCAGCTCATAGCCCTTCGAAACCCACACCATCAACACCCACACATAGCATTACTAAACCCACATATGCGGAGGCCCTTAACATTAACCTGCCCAAGCAACAAGGACCTCTGAAGCTGAAATGCAAACAAACACCAGTCACAACCAAAATGACACATAGCTCACAACACCAGTGTGCCACCCAACAACAGCACCTAAGGCAAGACAATGTACCCAACACTTTAGTCATAGATGACTCGATAGTCAGGCATACTGATGTCCCACTCACCAGGCTGAACAAGGAGAAAATTACAGTCAGCTGCCTGTCGGGTGCAGGATCCACCACATAATGCATGCACTCAAGTCACTCCACAACAAGTACAAATACGACTCTGTCATTATCCATGCTGGAGTGAATGACTCGAGATGTACCTCCCTGGACTACATGAAAAGAGACATGGAAGAGCTCTTGGATCATGTGGCCCAGGAGGTATGACCGTAGCCCTGAGTAGCATCCTGCCTTCAACCAGAATGATACCACAGTATAAGGACAAAATTAAGTAAAAACAGAAACTGATCTCTCCACGATGCAACAAAGTATAAAAACAGTTTTCAGCCAAATAGTCCAGTAGAAATAGCAGCGTTATATTAAAATAAACTTTTATTTAACGAAACAAGTGGGTTGATAAGCGCTTTCGCGTGGGTACAACCACGCTTCTTCAGATAACAATTTCTCCCACTGACTGAGTTTAAATAGCACAACAATTAACTTAAAACTTAATTTAATTAGTCAGTTCACTCAACATTTAAAGAAGTAAAGATCAAAACAAGTCCAAAACACATTGACTGTTCTATAATGTAACAAAGACATATATTCAGAAGCTTATATTAAATGTATGAATCCACCGTATTTTCCTTTACAAGTTAGGTTATAATATATATATATGAGAAATTCTTATATATATGTAAATATATGTAAATATATACTTAATAAATTATTCAGCAACTTGTAATGTAAATTTAAAGCCAAAATAAAACTGAAACGGCGTTTCTTAAAAATTAAAATTGAGCGCTTACTAAAACTGCGTATCAAAACTTAATGAATGTGCAACAGAGCATCTAAAACAAAAAATATATAACAGCATAACATATTCATTGTTGTTCAAAGTTAACAAAATTACATTCAGTTAAGAATAAAGAAAGTTAAAAGCTTAATCACCAGTAAACTTACAAGGTTATAAAGTGGTAGAACACAGATTTCAATAACTATCGCTAATAAATGAAATTACTATGCTAACTAAACACTGGTCAAGCAATCAGAAATTTGGAGAACATTCAATAAATATTGGAAAATGTGTATGAAAGCTGTTAATAGTTTTACTATACATAAAAATAACTAGTTTAAAATGTGTGAATATATGAAAGATGTATTGTAAAGTTGAATCTATTTAAAATAATACTATAGAACTATGTCAAAATATTTAGATATTTAGATACTTAATTAAACCAACATTTAAAAAGTTACTAGTTTAAAATACTATGAAAATGATACATAACTTGTAAGTAGTATAGTAAACTTATCAGTTACTTAAACAGTATGATGAACTAATATTTATGGACTAATATTTATATTTATATTTATATTAATATTTATATTACAGAGTCTCATAGAATTAAGATATAAAATTGATCAACTAATAAATAATATATAAATAATTTATGTGTCATTTAATATTTTGATGAAATAATGTAAGTTAAATATTAAACTAAAAAATATAAAGTAATAAATAAATTTTTTTTAAAATAAAATATCTACTGGATGTGACATTTTAAAATTTGGCTGAAATTAAGACTAAGCTGAAGTTAGAAACTATTGTGGAGTAATGCATAAAAAATAGTGATAAACTAATTAATATATATATATAGAATAATTATACATAAAAAATATATATATTATATACATAAAAATATTTAAAAAATATATATGAAAAAAAAATATATATATGTATCTTTATGTGACTATAAATGAAAAGTAAGAAATCTTGGAGTTTTCAATAAAATCTTATCAACGTTTCCTATTATTCAAAATAGGTTTGATGGATACAGAGGTATAAGGACAAAATTATTGACTTTAGCAATTGGCTAAGCTTCTGGTGTCATTCAAAGGGGATCCAGTATCTGTCTGCCTGGGAAGATATGATCAACAAACCATGATGCTTTGCCAGAGATGGTCTGCACCTGTCACCCCTGGGTTTAGGTTACTGGCTAAAGCTCCACCCACCCCTATAGTGCTTTTTTAGGCAAGGTTCAAAGGATAAAACCACCACCGTAACAGATACAAGCATGCAAAATCTGAAGGTAATGCTACTCAATGCTAGAAGTCTAAACCTCAAAATGCACTTTCTCGAGGCACTCCTAAAAATGGAGAACATCGATATCTGTGCAGTAACTGAGACCTGGTTCAAGGCTCCAGAGAGCACCCTTGCAATACCAGGCTACAACTCTTACCAGACTTTTCTGCCACAAAACCAAGACCAAAACACTAAAAGTGGAGGAGTGTCCATATTCACCAAGGATATTCACACCTCCAAGCTAGTTGCCCAACACAATGCATCTGAGATTCTCCAGGTGCAACTAACACTAGGTAAGACTGCAATCCAAATTGTAACTTGCTACAGATCCCCCACCATGCCCCAAGATTCTCACTACACCTTTCTAAACATACTGGAAAATATTAAGATACAACCAAACACTCTAATATTGGGTGATTTCAACTACCCTGCCATTAACTGGGAAAACTACTCGGGTACCAACTCCTTTTCCCAACGGTTTTTGGAATTCATAAATTTCAATGCCCTGGATCAACTAATCCATTGTCCCACCAGGGGCTCCAATATCCTAGACCTGGTCATTACCAACATGGGAGATAGATGCTCCACACCAGTGGTCACCCCCTCATTGGTCAGGCAGGTATGACCATAAGCAAAATACCCTTGACATCCACATCCCACCCCCACCCCCCCAGTAAGGAAACCTCCTTAAAAAAGTTCTCCAAAGCCAACTTCATGCTACTGAAGACAGAAGCGACAAACTTCACGACACCCATGCAGATGGGATCTGAAAGTTTGACTGCAGAATCCTACACTAAGGCACTGTATGAGCATAGCCACTCGTGCATGAATCGCGCCATCCCAAATAGAACCAAGATGCTCTTCTCCAAAAAAATTAAGCCAATCTGGTGGTCCCTTGCTATAAATAAACTATACAACAGAAGGAAGAAATTATTGCAGAAAAGAGGAAAATCCCAGGATGCAAAAAACTCCCTCACCAGCCTCATTAAGAAGCTGAAATTCCTCATAAAATCCTCAAAAGCTAGTTACGAAAATAAAATTGCCAAAGATTCCAAAGACAGCCACAAGGCATTCTATAGTTATGTTAAGAATCTAAATGGTAATGCTCAGATATGCTTTGAGCTACAACAGAATGGCATTAAATATACTGATCCCAAGGATATTGCCAATATCCTGGCAGATCGATTTAGTGCCAACTTCACCCCCCTCTCACCCCCTAAAGGGCCCATCTCAATACCAAAAGATTGCCAAATTCTGGTAATCACGGCCACACAGGTAGAAACTGCACTCTCCAAAGCTAAGAATACAGCATCCATGGGACCAGATGACATCCCAGGCTGTGTACTACATGAACTACAAAATGAACTAGCTCCTCACCTAAGTGTCATGTTTAAACATAGCCTCACCTCAGGCTTCATGCCCACTGAGTGGAGCACAGCTACAGTTATCCCACTCCACAAGGGGGGATCTGCCTTGGATCCTGGGAACTACCATCTCTTCAGTCTGACAAGCCTGATCTGCAAGGGCATGGAATGCATTATCATGGAACTTATAAACAAAGACATTGGCAACCTTCAAACACTGGATCCCACCCAGTTTGGGTTTATGAAGGGCCGATCTTGTCTCCTGAATCTGATTGACTTCTTTGAATCAGTGTCCAGAGCTGTGGTCGAGGGTAAGGAGGTCCACACAGCCTATCTGGACCTCGCCAAGGCCTTCAACACCATCCCCCACTCTGGAATTATAGATAAACTTACTAAACTGTGCATTAATCCCTATGTCACTCGTTGGGTTGCCAACTGGCTTACTGAAAGAACCAAGACTGTAAAAGTAGCCGGCTCCAAATCCAGCTCCAGACAAGTGACAAGTGGAGTACCTCAGGGTTCAGTCCTGGGACCACTCTTGTTTGGCATCTACTTCTCTGAAGTGCAGGCCAACACTAAGGGACTCTGGCTAACAAATTTCGCAGATGGCTGCAAACTGGGAGCCATTATTGAATCCCTAAATGATGTGGATATTCTACAAAAGGGTCTTACAGAAACAGATGCTTGGTGCCAGAGCTATGGGCTCAAGCTTAATGCCAAGAAATGTATAGTTACCCCTTTTAGAAAAAAAACATGTACCCATGAATTACCACATAGGTGGCAGTACACTAAACATCGAAAGTGTGATGAGAGACTTAGGGACACAGGTGGACAGTGGTCTCACTTTTGATAACCACATCACCACAACAGTCAGGAAATCCTTCTATGTGGCACACCTCATCACTAAGGGCTTTTCATCCAGAAAAAGGAGGTCATTGTCCCACTGTACTAATCCCTCATTAGACCCATTATAGAGTATAATGCCCCATTTGGTATGTACCTCACAAGACATCTGCAACAGCTGGAAAGGCCACAGAAATACCTCACTAAAAGAATCACAGGCCTAAAGCAGATGCCATATGATGACCGTCTAAAAAAACTCCAGCTATACTCTGTGGCATATCGTCTACTCAGAGGTGATCTCTGCTTAACATACAAGGCCATGTCAAACCTCCAGGGATCTAAACCTTGTCATCACAAGGAACAAAACATGCTGGAGGGATAGGTTCATGACCCAGAGACTCCCCATACTCTGGAATAGACTGCCCATACATGTCAAGCAGAGTGCCTCATTGGCCCTCTTCAAAAGCAACCTTGATGATTGGATGGGAGATAGGAAATTCACCCCGGAGATGATGTCAGCTGCCCTGCTAGACAGGGGTCCAGAGAAGTAAATATTGTGGGAAGAAATATCCAGGGAATTGTTATGGCTAGGCTTGTATAGGCCCTAGGGCTGATAGCTTAGTACCAACCTATGAACCTATGAACCTATTGGAGGATAAGGTCCTCATACCAAGCCTCCTTGACAACCATACAACACTCTTCAGCCATGTGCCACAGGATGCACAGCAGCGGGATGCTCTGTGGGAGGAACTCTGCAGGAGGGTAAATGATGTTGGCGGTAACAATCGCAACTATCAGCAGGTGCGCTGACACTGCACTGACCTCATAAGATGGGCGAAACAGTGTGCTAATGCAATCACCAGGGAACAAGGTGCAACAGGTGGGGGGCCACTCACCCAGTCCCCAGTCACACGTACCGAGGAGCTACTGGCCAACCTGGGGACACCTGCAGACCTCCATCCACAAGCTTTAGCTGGTATTGTGGAGGTGGGTGTCTTTCAACCACTGAGTTTGGAGTTGCCTGGTAAGTCACTACTGCACATAGAACACAACTATATTTCACATAGTTACATGTGTACTGTACAATATGTAATGTAACATCATATGCAAGTCATGTATGTACACATGCCACATACTATAGTCTGCTACTCTATGTATGCACAGACGTGCATACTCCATTGTATAGTGTATTGTACTGGCTTATGTGCTAACATGGACATTGCACCCTGTAGCTATCACACAGGTGTGGATAATGATCTTACTGCTGTGACACTCCTGTTTAGGTACCTCTGGCCTTTTGCAGTGACAGCAGCCTGTGTCAGGTGAGATTGTTATTATTTACCAGGCTTGATAATGCATGGAACATATTAATTGCATGCTATCTGCCATAACACATGGTGGTTATGTTAATGGACACTGGTCAGACCTGCAATGCATCACAGTGTTTACCTATATGAAACAATTGAAGACTATATGAAACACCTACACTAAACCTTCCAAACTGTCATTGCCAGATGTGTGGACAACAGTGAATGCAATGGTTGAGGTGTGTTTCACTGTAGGGACAGGTACTTCATATCAGCATTACACATGTTGGGAATATGAACAGTACTGTATGGAGAGCATATGTGTGCACACACACAAAATGTGTTGGAGCTGGAGTATGACCATCCCACAGGATTCACCATTGTGGATTATACCCTTGCTATGAATGCCACACAATGTCATGTGCTATCTGACATGTCCATGACATGTAGTAGGCTGACTGCAACACTGCTCAACTATCCTGCAAAACATGTCTCACATCCCATACATACCACCCTTTATCTGGATAACCCTGTCCTCAGTGGAGCATATGACATCTATGGGTGTATGCTTTATGGGAAGACACTGACATGTTAAGTAAGATGGCCATCACAACCACTAGACAGAACATGTGTACACATGGCCATGGACATGAAGCAACACACACAGTAGAAGTGATGTACATGTGTGTACACCCTGTTGTACATTGGCTCAACACAATACAACTATGGCCATTGTGTAATGGTGATACTGCAGATGTGAAACACTAAACATCATACAGGCCTGTGCACAGCTTGTATAGGCATAACATGAAACCACCACATAACATGTCTTAAACATCTTGAGTGTGCCACAACATGAAAGCATTCACCTATACAGTATCCAAATACATACATGTGTTGCACAACATACACATACAACCACATCAGGCCACAGATACAGTACATCCACCTTGCTGGTGTCTGACATCACTGTCATGCCTGCTCTTCATGTGTGTGAGGTACACAGATGGCATGTGGGACATAGAGTACTGCTAAGTTAGCCATGTGTGGGCATAGTTGCCAGGCATCAGTAATATGGTTGCAGATGTGCAGGGGTGTCATCTGTATACCCTTCTGTGACCTGTGTCACACATTCCACATTAGGGTTTAGTGTGTATACACCTCAGTGATGTGGGTCACATTCCACATTAGATATGTATTGTATGTGAACATAGTCATGGCTATGAACTGTGTCAGTAGCTCATACTGTATAGCAATTGTAAAGCCACATGACGCCCTGCAATGGCTATGCACATCAGCTCAATGTGCAGTATGTCCCTGCATATTTGTAGGGTGGACTGACAACATTGCATCAGCTGAAGGCCCATGTTAGTATAACACGTCCCTGCATTGGGACACCATTACCGTACTGTAGATTGGAAAAGACACCATTGTGTTACACATGTGTGCATGTCATTCAACATGTCAGCAGAAGACATGTCATACTACATGTGACTGGCAAGGTCATACGCCACACAGCAGGCCAGTGTACTGTAAACCTGTGCTAGTCTGTGGCACCATTGCAAAGTAGGGACAGCCATGTCAAAGATGTGTGTACAGCCACATGCACAATGTCTAGACTCAGTTCAGTGGTAGGTGGAATAAGGTTGAACAGACATGCACTGCTTTGGGGGAGATATGCAAGCTAGGGCTCAGGCAAACATAGTATGCAGTCGACATACCCTACTGTTCATGTCCTCACACATAGAGGCGATGACCAACACAAAGTATCAGTGGCAGATGTGCAAAGTTCAGCGATGGTCTGTTAACATGTGGTGTATGTTGCACACACCATGGCAGTGTGGTGCAATGGTGCAAAGTGCATGCATTGTGTTGCAGGTATGGGGCATAAGCTACTAACACAATGGTACAATACAGGTATGTATGCTAACTACCACTATAATTGTGTAAGGTGCATGCCATCTGCTATACGACATGCATGTTGTTGTGTGCAACTCAGGAATGCATGATAACTACCACTATAATTGTCTAAGCTGAAACTATAATTGTCTAAGCTGAATGCCATCTTCCATATCATCTGCATGTAGCGTGTGTGTCTGTGCGTGTGTGTGTCTGTGTGTGTCTGTGTGTGTGTTTGTGTGTCTCTGTCTGTGTCTCTGTCTGTGTGTCTCTGTCTGTGTGTGTGTGTGTGTGTGTGTGTGTGTGTGTGTGTGTGTGTCTGTCTGTCTGTGTGTGTGTGTCACTGTCTGTATGTGTGTCTCTGTTGTCTGTGTGTGTGTGTCTCTGTATGTCTGTGCGTGTGTCTCTGTCTGTCTGTGTGTGTGTCTGGTATAACTTGTAATGTACAGTTCTTGTCTTCCCCTCACAGATATTGATGTGGGTGCATTGCCCTCCTGTGGTCGACCTGATGTTAGTGTCTTCACAGACTCTAGCAGTGATGATGATGATAGTATGATTGAGGCACAGGCAGGGTTGTCCAGGGCCTGAATCTGTGCCATTGGTTGCCATTTCACCTGTCTCCCCCTCATCCTCGCACACAGTTCCCCTGCCTACACATACTCCATCACCACTGGCCATAGAGGAAGTACAGTTGGCAGGTGGTAGCATGGAACAGGGAAGTGTGGAGACTATGGAAGGTGTGCCTGCACACCATGATCCCATTCAACTGACTGGTGATGTCCCACACAGGCATGTGCCCAGCACTGCTCATAGGAGGACCACTTGCCCTGTGAGACAAAGCACAACAGCTGGAGTCACCAGACGCATTTTTCGGGCTGTAACAGAGCCACAGGCACATGCTGAATGGTACAACAGAGAAAGTCTGAGGCTTCAGAGGGCTGCTGTCTGTTCATTAAATGACAACATCCAGGCACTTGCAAATGCTCACCATTATCTTGCAGATGTTTTGGATAGGCGATTGGGTGACATGGTGGGAGTCCTTGACCGTTGCATGTTAATCCTCGAGTGTGGAATGTCTGTGCTGGAACATCTGGAGGGACTAAGTCATCAGGCACGTGGACGTAGGTCAGCTAAATCACCTGTTGAAGGTCTACGTGAACATGCTACTGCACATGCCCGCTCCCATAGTGGCGGTAGCAGCAGCAGTGCAGCTGGTGCTGTGCAGTCCACACCAGGACACAGCAGGCCACGTGCACGTGGTCCTGGATGGTCCCAACAGGGACACAATTCCAGTGGATGTGTCATCAGAGAGTA
Source organism: Protopterus annectens (assembly GCF_019279795.1). Lineage (NCBI taxonomy): Eukaryota > Metazoa > Chordata > Ceratodontiformes > Protopteridae > Protopterus > Protopterus annectens. Next base: position 168,466,561 of record NC_056741.1, on the reverse strand, counting down.
CCCAATCTGGACCTCTGCCTGGTAGTGCCCATGCAACCCCTGGCAGGTGCAGGTCACGTGGCCATGGCCAGACACAGTGAACTGTGAAACCTGCCTTGTACAGTCTGCAACTGTCAGTAATATCCCTGTGTAGGCCAGCCACATGCCAGACCCATGTGCATGCATGCACACACTGGAAACAAATGTAAGCACCTCAACACACACATGCATAACATCCACACACACCCAGTGATATCACATGTCCTAACACACACACACATGATGTCATCCAATAGTGCAGCCTAGGCCTCTGGCAAACATTATCACCCTGTGCATATGATGATGCCTGTGCCCCATCCCTGTCATCCACACCATCGGTGCAGGGACATGCTCATATGGTCTGATGCACAGGGTGAACATACTAGGTAGACAATTGTAGATTAATATTGTTGAGTAGTATTGACAGGCAGCAGACATACCATGTATTACAGTTTTAGAATGCATTTTGTACATTTGACAGTATATATCATGTGTAGCAACACTAACAGCATGTTGATCTTGATGTTCTGCCTTCCTCTTTCAGGTGTAGTTGCATGTGCCAGGGGATGTTGGTGTTTGCGGTTAGTATCCCATATGTACATGTTGACTCCCCTAAGGTCAGTATGACAATACCTGCATGCACTTTGTAGCTTCCACATCACAGTTATATTCTCCCATGTTTCAATTATGTTTACTGTTCTAATGATCCAAGAGCATGATAGTTGTGTAGTAAGCTACTGTGTTCAGAGCCGTCACATCCATAGTGGGTGACATCACAGGCATAGTTACCTGGAGTGGGGAGGAGGTAAAAGAGTGGTATGCCGGATGACAAGGGTAAAGGCCAGTGGAAATAGTGGCTTCTCATTGGGAAGCAGTAATACCCACTGCCATGACAGCATGCAAATGCAGACACACCCACACACTCAGGGATTCACAGACACAGTACACACACTGACACGCACACACACAGTTGCCTATGTGCATATCATCATTATAGTACTACGCAATTTCAAGACACGCTACAGAGATTGCACATGTACAGGTAGTCGGAATGGCCTAAGATTGAGGACATCGACAGGGATACTACAGTGCAGTGAGTGCATGTTGGGAGGGGGTCCATCAGTAGGCTGTATAACAACAGGTCACAACCCAGGGTGTACATGTTAACAGGCGGTTAGAATGCTCATCTACAACTGATGATATCAACAGGGATGCTAGATTGCATTGAGTGGATGGGGGGAGGGGGCATTAACATCTCACTATGGTAAAATACAGCCTCACTCCTGGGACCAGACAGCCATACACATGGACAGCCATACACACACACACACACACACACACACACACACACACACACACACACACACACACACACACACACACACACACACAGTGGCATTCACAAAGATATACATCTATGTCACACACATACAGACAGTTTACATGTGTGAGGTTGAACTACCTGCTTATGCCTTTCTTTCTAAACTTCACTCTGTACTGGTGTCAACAACAGTGTTCAGGAGAGTGAAAACATGTGGGATGTATTCACAACTATACGCGACATATATGGACACACACCGACATGTGCCAGTACTGTGAATCAAACACCTGCCTATCTCATGATAGGTATTACAGAAGTGCAGCACTATCGCATCTGGTACAAAGCTTACTGACTCTTTCCTTTGCAAGCTGTACTGATATATGCACAATATATGCACAGGGGGGATATTACTGTTACAGGTGTCATGAGGTTTGCCTTCAGTGTCACCCTTACAGCATTCTATATTGTCTGTCTTCCACTTCAATTAACAAAACCTGACCTTTGCAGTTGCACAGGTTATTGTAGGAATGGTTGTAACACAACAGTGAGCTGTCCTCAGTAATCATTCATCTGCAAAGAAGCCCCATCACTTAGTAGTCATGTCCAAACATCTGTCCATACCTCATGTACGTCTTGCTGTACTTAGAGCATATCACCATATACAGTTGGCAATGTTGAGGCTGTATTGCAACAGCATGATGTACTAAGACAACAGTCACCTTCAGACATCAGGCACTGCACACACATGGAATCAACACAAACATCAATACATGTACACATATGCGGTCTACATCAGTAAGTGCACTAGCAGGTCAAGTGGATACATTCCACACCTTCCCCATGCCATGTGTGAAACATAGCCAAGCATTACACCATAATGGATGTTGTATTCATGTATTGGTAGGACTCCACCACCTTCACCGTGTAGCCAAGTCTACATATATGACAACAGCACATATCAGCAAGACACACACAGCATTATTCCATGTCATGCTCCTACAAACTGTTACTTGACAGTGCCATGGTGAAGCCAGGGCACTGTAATGGTCAACAGTGAGCACATCATATTTGCCACACACACCTCATGTTTACTGGAAGAGTGCTAGCAATGTGATCAGTTAGAGCTAGGCAGTAAACTCATTCAAGCATGTGTGAGGTCTGTGGCTTATAAACATCTCACCCCAGCATGTACTGGCTATTGTGGTACTAAGGCTAATGTCCAGACAGCACACAGCATGCATGGCTTGCAATTGTTGACATGGGGTATATGTAGGAGCTGTGGCCACACATGGCTGTAAATGTCATGAACATATCACCTGTGACTACACAGGAACATACAGAGCAGAGCTGGATTTCCCTGAGTCTGTCAATACAGGCCTTGTGTATGTCCTATGATCCTGTTATTTGGGTATGTTTGTAGGCATTGCATTAGGTGGACATGTCTAATGATATACATGCCACATGGGGTATTGTATGGTATGATAGGTGTCATGGGTGACCAGTAGAGAGGGAATATTACTCTGTTAACATAGATCTCAAACCTTATGCACTGTTAGCATGCTATGTGGCATGTGAATGTGTGTAATGACTGTAGCCACCTGTATGTAGAAAGGATAACGAAAGCAATGGTAATGTCATTTATGTTGTATGAGTGTGGGATGTGCATATCCAGGGCAGGTACAGTTAGGTCATATCCAACCATGAGGGCGTTGTTTACTGGTGTACAGCAACAGTCGACCGTGTTAATGCTGACAACATCCGAGGAACCCTGGTAAGTGTACAACTGAGCTGGTTACAAACAGTGGTATTATTGCATTGCATAACACATTATGCAGCTGTGTCTGTACATGGGTACTTTGCACAGTTGATGTAGGCCTAGGTACATTCCACCAATCGAAGGTTATCTGGAGGTCTACCATACTATGTCATACCACATATGGATGTGTGTTAGTAGTCTGGGGACAAGGTGGTGGATGTATATGAGGATGCAACCTAGAATGCAGTATTTGCCACTGTCACCTGTACCTGACTAATCTGTGATGCGTTATGTCAGAGTAGTGTTTTTTACATGTGAG
>NC_056741.1:168445647-168458147 GCF_019279795.1 Protopterus annectens | reverse complement strand
TCAGCTTTGTGGCACATGGAGTAACTGCATGCACTTGTAATAGTAATGACTAGTCAGTCAGGGGTTTGAATCCCTGTACTGGTAGGTGTGTGACCGACGATGCTTAGGTTTTAGTCTCCAAGCCCTTCTCTGATGTACTTTGCCTCTGTCTGTCCCTCCCACACACTCTCTGGTGGATGTGGAGCTGTACATCTGCTCAGCAGCAGCTTGTGTTTTGTAAGTGATGGTTATGATCATGTGATGACCTCTGCATCTATTGCAGTCCTCCTCTAGCTGATTGCATGTGAAACAGCTGTGATGATGTTCCCATAGCCAATCGCATGGAAACACAGTGCAATTTCTAGGAACATCATGTTGGTGTGTGCCCATGACAGTTGTGAGTGGAACCTGGATCTGGTGTTTGGTAAACAGCATCACAGATAATATCCAGATGTTCCTCAAACAACATACACAGTGGAAAATAGCCTAAAGACAGGAGGGTGATGTGCCAGACATGACTACAGCATGTAAGTGTAGCTATGCTTCATTGAGACTACTGCCAGTTTAACAAGTTGTGTGTGGTCATGGCTATTCTGCATGTTTTAAAACTGACAAGACAGTGCACTGTTTTTGAGGGACCCCCCCCCCCCATCTGTAGGGACATCTGTGGACTGCTCAGTGTGTGGAACCATTTGTTTCCTGTCATACCACTATTTCATGTGACATATGTCCAATCAGGGATGCGATGGCACTATCACCATGTACTGACTGCAATCCTCACACCATGCTCCTGCAGTTCACAGATATGTGTTCAGTGAGTAACACAGGGGTTCAGTGACATGCCAGTAATGGGCCACTGTTCATAGCTGCAGTCACAAGGCTTCTACGCTTTGTACTGATGTCATGCAGTGTATATATGCATGTGCTGTGCTCCCTCTACAAATGTACACCATCTGTTGTGTTGGGTTGATGGTCATATCTATGTATGCTGTTATAAGTAATCCTGAATGCTCTTGACTATTACTAAGCCATATCTGTGTTAAAACTGCAACACCGTGGGCTGTATGGGTTTGGAGGTTCCAGCAGAACCTCCTGTCCCACTTCAGCTGGCCATGGCACCGGGCACCAGCACATCTGGGGCCCAGCCTTGAACCTCCACCTATGATGGCTCTGCACCACCTTCTGGTGGAACCGCCACTGAGGATGGGGCTAGTCCCCCCTGGGAGCAGGTCCAGACAGGAACTTGTCCGCTGTTGTACAGTCCCGGACATGGTGTGTAGGGGACTCAATAAGGGGTTTTGAGGCCAGATACACCAGCTTGAGGGCAGAGTGTCACATTTACAGGATGAGCCTGCCCTCTTAGACAGCCCCCAACACTGCCACCTTTGCGGCTGTTTTGGTGCAGTGGTGGCTGCCCATGGCTGGGGACCTCCATCCCACTGTTTCCATCTGGGGGCTCATGGCTTGTGACTGCCGAACACCCCTCCCAGTCCAAGGTGTGTCCCCCCAAATGTGTCATATACCGACCCTGTATGCTGTCTTGTCTGTCATCCTACCCAACCTATCCTCCACGAGCATACCTACTCCCCTTCCCCCACATCCCACTCTCACCGTATGGAAAGAAAAGGCCAATCAGTTCCTAGAACAACATTTGCCCCATACATAGCTGTCCATTTCACACACGTGTCCACTGGACACATGTAACCCTTTTAATATGCATCAGAACATACTCCAGTTGTCCTCACCCCTGTCTCTCAGGCACACGATCCTGGTATGCACATGACTCCTAAAGGTTCCAGGTACACGTGATGCAGATGACCCCATTGTACACACAACACTACCAGTCCCTCTATGGTTACCCCATTTACCTTTTTCATGATGATGATGTCACACACAGCACCTTGCAAAAGTACTGTTCTCACATAATGATTGGACAGGAACTGTTGTGTTAATGTCAATAAAATGCACAGAGTGATGTATTTGGCCAAAGTACAAATGGTTGCGTGTATTAATGACACATGTCTGTCTGAGGGGGGTCTTGATATTACATAGGACAACACCACTACATAATACAGGCATTGCTGGTGTTTCCCTTTTCCTTCCTTTTAATGCTTTGTTGTCACATGGGATGTTCTTAATATATATATATATATATATATGTATGTATCTATATCTGGACATAAACATGCACACATACATCTACATGATGGAATACATTTCCTAGACTGTTGAATGACTGCGCTGGATGATATGTTTGTGATAACATCCAATGTCTGTATATCTGCCATGGCTTAGTGGTAAAGCACATTAGCTGTGTGTGCAGGGTCCTGGTTTTGAGCTTTGCAGAGGCCATTTATTTTGTTGCTGGGTAGAACAAGGTCATTGGATACGGAGTGATTAAGGCACATTAAAGCAGTTGTGAGCAGGTGTGCATGGGTTTGCATGGAGCTAAGCAATGCTAACCTTCGGTTACAATTTCTTACACTCAGTTTGCCTCTACATTTCTTCACCAGTGTAATAGTAGCATACTGGCGGCCAAACAGGCTTACACCCGCTTGTTCCTGTACTTGCAAATGCACAGCAATTGGTGTTTGCATCTGACACTCACACCTCTGGGTGGGAGTGAGGACTATGATATTACCTTGTGATGCCTATTACATTGGATTCCATGCCTACAGTATCAGGAATGGCTGTCCATTAAGCAAAAGCATGCCATTCGACTGTACGGAATCCGTGGCCTGTCCAGAGTTTGATTCATATTATTGGTGTGTCCCTCTTACAATCTGCACCTGTCTGGCTAATACATGGGAACTGACACTCTTCAATACAAACAAGTAATTGGGTTTTGGAACCCACATCCTTCAGCTGAGTCATGCTACTGCATACCTCATATTCTATCATCTTTCTAAGGTTGTAAGTGGAATATCTGCTTTCTGTCCCTATCAAACCTCTCAAAAGATTGGGGACATATATCAACTGAATCAGGGACACGTCACAACAACATCAGGGACACATTCAAAGTATTAGTGCTATTAACCTGGCACATTGACAGAATCAGAGCATATGAATTCATACACATTTTCTGAAGTAAATGATGTTTATAACTCTTAACTGTTGTCATTATTCATTACGCGTAATTCACCACCTTTCCTCCAAAAGTCACTAGTTTTAGGAGGGATTAAATGGGACAGAGTTAGAATTTGAGTCAACATCAGGGACGTCCCTGGAAATCAGGGACAGTTCAGAGGTACGGTCCCTATTTATTCCCCCAATGGTTTATGTCCTGTCCAGTGGATTTGCTCTTAGGGGTCGGAGGTATGGGCATCAGCTATGCCCATTTCGGAATATTACTTACATCCCCGGTATACGTATATGTATATGTCTGCAACTATATATATATATATATATATATATATATATATATATATATATATATATATATATATATATATACATATATATATGTATATATATATATATATATATATATATATATATATATATATATATATATATATAATGTGTGTGTATATATATATATATATATATATATATATATATATATATATATATATATATATATATATATATATATATATATATATATATATATATATATATTTATGTGTGTGTGTGTGTCTGTAAAGCAATGCATACCCCGCGCAAATGCACTTACAGACGCTTACTGGTGTTTATATATGCTTAAACCTGCTTACTAGTGCCTTATTCATTATGACACTGACACTTCGCAACAGTTAACATTTAATTGTTATTTTGCAGGTTATACAGTGGACATATGTCGCAATATGTTCATGTACAGATTACCGATGGTAAATGGTATGTGATGTAGTGGGATTCAGAACGGGAATGTCTGTTCGTTAGGTGGTTGCTCTAACCAATACAGTATTGCTGTGCTGCTTCATTTGCATATATACCCATATACCCATTGCTCCTGGTTCCCCAAACACCCACTCCAATGCCTCCCTAACACTGCAGTTATCCATTCTCCAGTTGGATTTGCGGTGTATCCACACCACTACACATTGGCCACTCCCTACTCCTATAGACCCATCCAATCAGTTGACTCACTCCACGTATCCTCAGAATTCCCAAACTTTTAGTCCACAAACATTTTTAAGTTGTCCCACATGGGACACGCATGTGTTTATGTCAAGATTAGACTCTATACTTCATTACATCCTTACTCCCGTTAACATGACACTGCAATAAATTAATAAGTATGACTATGTGGTAACGCACACGTTACACATACGAGCTTAATTATGTAAATGTTCAGCGTATTTCTTTTACAAATAGACAGGTTTAGTAATTGGTGTTGCCATAGCAGGCAGATCACAGGAATGATTCCATGTGTGGGAAAGTCCTCACATTTGATATTTTTCAGCACAGCACTGACTTCGGACATTGTACACACTTCTGGGTTTTAGCAGTTTCGTCCCTTCCCTCTTATGCACAACCTATTATTCTATCTATGGTTGAGGTTTGTAAGGGCACATTCATGTTACTTATGACTGCAAATGGAATGAATGTGTTACAGAGAATGTACTTCTACATATAGATGTCTGCATGTGTGTATGCATATATACTTATAACAAACTCGCTGACCTCCATGGTGCGGTCCAGTTAGAACGAGCCCATCCAACCCTGGCACGCCTGGCTCCATAATTTCATACCCATAGTTCCTCCATCCCACCCAAGTTCAACATACACACATACCATCCATTTGCCAACTTGTTATCACAGCCATGACACACCTCCACACATTGCCCTCTCCCGAGCATTAGGGGCCCTACACGTATGTTGTCCCAACCCATGTATTCTCAGGCTCTCCCATGATTTAGTCCTTGAAGATACCTGTCCTTGCTTGTGTAATGGTCGGATGGCCAAATAGCCTATCAATTTTTGGGTAGTCCCACTAGGGACTACTCTCTGTGTGTAAAGTAGACTTAGCAGATCAACAGTGTTACTCCCACTGGTAATATCCTACCTGTGGTGTGAGTAGCAGTGGTTTGCTCACTCCTGCCCAGCTTGATATGACATACGCTGACAGTGCTTTATAATACTGGGGTTGCTGTTGATTCCCTTCTCATTTTTTTTGTATGCTTTATTGCTACATCATTCTTTCTTCATATATATATATATATATATATATATATATATATATATATATATATATTGATATATACATATATATATATATATATATATATATATATGTGTGTGTGTGTGTGTATATATATATCTATATATATATATATATATATATATATATATATATATATATATATATATATATATATATATCTATATATATATATATATATATATATATATATATATATGTGTGTGTATATTATGTATCTATACATACTTATATACATTTCCTATGCTGGGCACTGCTTAGATCCGCGCAAGTGCACTCAGACTTGCTTACTGGTACTTATATATGTTTACTGCTGCTTATTTGCGCTTACACCTGCTTACTAGTGCCTTATTCATTATGACAGTGCCACTTTGATTGAATGATATTTAAGTTAAATATCTGATGCGATACTCTTATGTTGGTTTTACAGCAAAACAGCATTCATTCCACATGGAAAATGATATGTGTTATTGTTGGGCTCAAACCGTGAATCCCTGTTTGTTAGGCAGATGCTCTAAAACTACACTATTGACATTTACGTTGATTCCGCATGTTTTTCTCTATTTGAAAAAATTTGATGTGTACGCTATGCTCGGCGGAGGGCAGCAACATGCAAACACGCTGCACTTTGCTTACTCCTTCGATATTGCAGCAATTCAAATGTATAATAGGGACACGGGGAATCTAATTGTGAAAGTTCTAGGGACAGGGCTTAACATTCCACTATGTGCTTGTGCGTTTACTACTTCGATTTTATTTCACTGTTTGTGGACACTCTTGTATGCTTAGCATATATTTCGGTATCCACGGACACTGAATTACTTATTTACTATTAAAGGCAAGCTCTTCTAGTTGGCATAGTAGGTTTTACAACTGTCGGGCCATGTTTACGCCTCTGTAGAGCACTTGTACATACCCCTGCACTCGCACACATTTCCTGTGCATGTCGAGGGTGCGGCAGTGTGCCCTCATACATATTCATAAGGTGCTGCTACACCGTCTGTAGTGAGGACACTCTGCGCAAGGCTAAAACCATCCTTGAGCTGGGCTTCTTGAATACCAGGGACAGTGTATTATTTGAAAGGTAAGTACAACTGTAACTCTAGAGCAGTTATATATTTGGCAGTCTGCAATTCATGTTCAGCATTCTATATTGGAAAAACAGAGAGACATCTGTGTCAGGAATATATGAACATGAATATGCAATAAAAAGAAATAACTTGAATAATGCTCTAGCAAAGCACATTTATGAGTATAATGGTCATCAATTTTCTTTTATGCTTATAGATCATGTGGTTACAGATGATAAGAAACCATGGGGTGTGCATTTGGAGCTAAAGGAATTAAAGTGGCAGGTGCGTGTACAAGTTGGTAGTTGGCCAGGGATTAATGAGCGTAGCTCCATTGCACCAGCATTAAAGGTAAAAGCGTTAAAAAGAAAGAAGATTGACTAATTAAGTTAATTAATAAGTGAATAATATACAAAAAAGAGTGGTTATAAGTTTAAGGTTATTTTTCATTTTTATATTAACTGTATTATGTAGTTGATTTAGGCTGAGTGGCTGTATGCGTAATTATGTCAATGACCAATGGAAAGCGAGTTTGTATTATATAAGACTGTGATGCAGTTTTAAGATGTCTGATGAAGTTTAACTTAGTTATAAACAAAAGCGCTAACCTTTACCTTTTATCTGTGGATTAAAGTGGATATTTTACAAGCTTGGTGTCAGATTCCAGTATATTTACAGATGTTGGAGTTCACTTCTTTGCCATTTCCATAAACTTGTGTATTTGGTCAAAGGGAAGATTGCTATTCCTTTTGATTTATCTGCAAAGAAAGCTTCTAATTTTGCAAAGGTATGATTGTATTTTTCAAGTACATTCTAGATTTTGGAACATGTTACAAAGCAATTTATATATCCAGTAGAAAATGGAACTTTTATTTGAATGCATTTCTTATGGTTTACTGTTGGCACAGGCATTTTTCGCAGGCATTTACATTTCTCAAATAAACTTTCATCACAAGTGTTATTGTTAAAATTATTATTTTACAATTATCTATGTTATTGCAGAGAAATACAATATACATGTCACTGACAGAGATGTTATGCTTGTGAGATGGTCCAGAGACACCTCCAGGGGAGTGGTGGGCACAGTGAGAGGTGACTGGCAATCATAAATTGAGTTTTCTGTTGCAAATATGCACACATTCTGATAATTTTGTTAAAAGCCTATATACCAATTTAATTATATAGTATTCCTCAACTTGTATAAACCTTCATTTTTTTGTTGTTTTGGGGATGAGGAAACCACCTACCATTTCTAGGTTGCTACAAAAAAATTGTGTTTCGAGTGCTTTATTCCTGAAAATGTGTAGGCATCCTGATATTGCAGTGGGAAACATAAGACATTACTAAAGTAGTATTCCTTGATTTGGACAAACATTGGTTTGTGTGTGAGGGCGAGGTGGGACAAAATAACTAAAATGTGTGTTTCCAGTACTTAATGTTGACAAATGTGTATATAGGCTTTAGTTAGGTAATATTTATGTGTTAGATCTTTTTCTGTTTTATGTCATATAGGATTATGGCACCCAAGCATACAAATCCATGTAAACCCCCCTTTCAGTGACTCTGATAATGAAGTCATAATTCAGGCGTTCAGATGCCATGGTGTCTCTCTCCTTGCAATCAGATGTGGGATTATGGCTGCCAGAATCAAGATTTGGAACCAATTAGTGAATGATGTCAGTGCTGTGGGGGGTTCACATCAGGACTTATGATCAGGTGTGTCATCGGGTCACTGATATGATTTTATCAGCCCAGAGGACAGCAGCTGCAGTTGCCCATCAACAGCTGGCTACAGTATGGAGGTCTGCTAAAGAACCCCCACTGACACCAAAGGAAGAGTTCCTGTCCACTGTCAAAGATCCAGACAGCTCATTGGAAACGGCACACCAACACGTGATTGATATCAGTCATGATGGGTGTGGCAGGACAACTTTGTCCCAGTAGCAGCTTCCAGGTAAGCTTACATGTGGCAAGTTCTAGATTTGATTGTATAATAAAATATATAATTTGACTAATACTTCTTGGGGAGATTTTTTTTACTGCACCTATCGATAGCATAATAGGCACAGTTGTTCATTACACATGGGCTGTGGGTGATGTGGTTGCTATGTTTCAGTTAAAACTATTCTTACCGGACATACAGGCAATTATGTATTCATTGTCCCCCTGTGATTTTCCCATTGTGATGTTTAATTCTCATCCTTCCCTTTCTTCATTTCTTCCACAATCACGACTACAAAGTGTGGAGACATCTGCACATGGTAAGCAAAAACTTTTTTTTTTTTTTTTTTGCTTATTGATGACCATTCATCAAATATATGCATGTTGCTGTATGTGTGAGGTGGGTGTAATGAGTGTTTGTATTGCTGTATCATCTGCAATAGTGGGACCAATGTTAGTTTGTTATCATACAAATTGTTTTATATATTTAGTGTATATTAATTTTGTTCCTGTGTTTGTTGCTTATTATCAGAGGGGATCCTGACAGTGGAAGTGTAGGAATCTTACCACCTGATGTCAGAGTATCTGTAACCTTTGGTGATGGTGGTGGCCAAACAGAGGCGCAGTCAGGGGGTGCAGAGGTTGAATCTGAGACTGAAGTTGACATTCAGCCATCCCCTGCACTTCTGTCAGACATAGTTAGAATGCCTATGTATACCTATTCACCTGAGCCCTCAAATTTTGGACAGGTGGAGGGTGAGACACTTGATCTGGGTAGTGTGGTTACTGTGGCTTCAGTGCCAGTTGACTCTGACAATAGCCAAATTGTGGGTGAGGTGACACACAGGAGGGTTCTTAGGGATGCTCGAAGGAAGCCTGCTGTCCACCCTCCACCTGATCCTGATATGTCATTACGTGCCACTCAACATATGTTTAGGGCCTTTATGGAAGCACAGGTATCTTTCACTAGAGCCTTTAAGGACATGCTTAAGGTTGTAAATGTGTCACAGGCTGACATGCGTGACTGCCCCCACTATGTGGCTGATTCAAAGGACTGGATGAATGACATGATGGAACAGGCTGTGCCTGTGATGGAATGTCTGCTGGGTTGGGGATAGTATCCATGTGGATGTAGCTCAGCAGCATCTGCTGTTAGCCATCGTGACTTCCATAGTGGGTAATATTTTCACTGCTCTGTCAGACATAATAGGTCACAGGGCCATGGGCCTGGGCATACCCATGAGGAGAGTTCATCCAACAGACATCAGGCACATTTGGCACCAGTCCATCTGACCAAAGGCATGAATATGCAAGCAAAACTCCTGACAGAACCAGTTCTCACAGTCAGATGTGACAATGATAAACTGTTAAATCTACCATGCATGGTTCACACCTGTATGACATGCCAGGACATAGATCTTGCACAGAGCTTGGCTGTGTTTTTGCAGACACTCACACAGGTTTCACCTCAAGTGCCCATACAGAGACACACACATAACAGGTACAGGTGTCATTCGTGAGGCTTGCAGCTCATTTGACAATTATCCAAACATCTGCCTGCCTGTCTCCTTACTCGCATGTACTCGAGTCAGCCATGGCCTCCTTCCCCTCCAAACAACACCCTGAGCAAATGAGGATAACTGTGCAGTATCCTTGATTTTATCTTTTGGAATCAGGGATGTATAAGTCATAGTACCTGCTTGGGGATCTGTTTGAACCAGCTATGCTTCTGCCACGAAGGGAGTGATAAGTTGTGTTAGTAACATCCAGGTAACTGCAGATGCTGAAATTAAATTAGATAATATTGGAAAAGAACTATGCCAACAGGATCCAATAAAGCACAAGAAGGAGACATAATTAGCAATAATGACATGAGAACAATTCAGCATGAACTCAGTACCATCATATTTGTTATACACTAAGTCACTTTAAGTATGGGTAGAGTCATCAAGATTGGAGACATGCACCTGTTAAATACAGCTTTAAATGAAAGGGGACCAGGATAAACCCAGAGTCATAAAGACCCTTAAAGTTATTCCTTGTTCAGGAAAAATAATGAAATAGGTTATTTTGGATAAAATATTTTGAGAATTGGAAAGGCTTTGGTTAGTAGTATTATATCAGAATATATATGTTGAAAAGAAATGTATAACAATCTGTAAGATGATATTCTATAATATTATAATAATTATAAATGAAAAAATGTGCTATGATGTAATTTATATGCAGTTAACTTCTATGTTTAATAGGATCATAAACAAAACACTGATGAATAAATTAGAAGAACCAGGTATTAATGCAATCTTGATAAAATGGATAGCTGTATGGCTTACAAATAGGACATGGCAAGTATCATACAGCAATCCAACAGGTGAAATTCTAGGTTACAGTCAAGGTGTCCCACAGGTCTCTGTCCTAGGTGCATATTTGTTCAAGATATATTGTTCAGATCAAGCTTTTTCAACTGAGGTGTTCTACAGTCTGGATGCAGATGACTCGAACATGTGTAAACTGATTACATCTATTACAGATAGGGTATATTTCTAGAAGCATTTAACTACACTTTCCATTTGAGCACAAGAAAAGAATATGCTAATAAATACATTGTAAGCACAGCATATAAGATTTGGGGGACATAGATAGAACTGTGAATATTTAATATAGCACATATTATTGAAACTATAGCTTCATGCAAGAACTTTGGCGTATGGACGTTTTTCTGATCATATCAGTCACATGGTTAATGATAGTTATAAAATAAAGGCTTTATAAAATATTTATAAAGTCTAGGGAATCAGAAAGGAGCAATCATTGCTTGTTTATAGGTTCATAGGTAGGTACTAGGCTATCTGCCCGAGGGCATTTATAAGCCTAGCCAGAGTGTGTCGGCTTTCACCACCCCATTGATTAATTAACTGATTCTCTGTCAAGCAGAGCCAATGAAGTGATCCCAAGGGTGTATTTTCTGTTACCCATCCACTCGTCAAGGTTTCTCTTGAAGAGTGTTAGTGAGCGGCTCTGCCTGATGTAATTTGGAATTTTGATCCAAAGCATGGGGAGTCTCTGTGACAGGAATCTATCCCTTCAGCATGTTCTATTTATTGTTGTGGCGAGGTTTAGCTGACTAGAGCGTGTGGCTTGCAGTGACTTGGATTTCTTTAGGTGGAGGATGTCCATCAATTCTGAGTTGGATATGGCTTTGTAAGTCAGGCAAAGATCAAATCTGAGTAAGCAATGTGCCACTGAGTACAGCCGGAGTTTTTTTAGTCGGGCTGCATAGGACATATGTTTGAGACCAGTAATCCTCTGGTGAGGTATTTTTGTGGTCTTTCCAGCTGTTGGAAGTGTCTTGTGAGGTACATCCCAAATGTGGCATTGTACTCTATGATGGGTCTAATGAGTGATGAGTAGAGGGGCACTATAACCTCTTTATTTCTAGATGCGAACCGTTTAGTAATTAGATGGGCCACATAGAAGGATTTCCTAACTACTTTGGCAATATGATTGTCAAAGGAGAGATTACTATCTACCTGGGTCCCCAGATCTCTTATTACCTATTCTGTATTAAGGGGGCTGCCACCTATGTGGTAATTCGTGGGTGTTTTGTTTTTCCCAAACGGGATGACTATGCATTTTTTGGCATTTAGCTTGAGGCCATGACTTTGACACCAGGTGTCCATCTCAGTAAGGCCCTTTTGGAGGATGTCCATGTCTGAGAGTCAATTATGGCACCCAGTTTGCAGTCATCGGCAAACTTTGTTAGCCATAGTCCTCCTGTGTTTGCCTGTACTTCTGAGAAGTATATGCTGAACAGTAGAGGCCCCAGGACCGAGCCTTGCAGGACACCACTTGTGACTGGTTTAGAGTCAGACCTGGAGCCCACTATTCTTACCATGTGAGTTCTGTCTGTAAGCCAGTTGGCAACCCATCTCATGACATAGGGGTTTATGTTCAGGCTGGTGAGTTTTTCTGAAATACCCGAGTGGGGAATGCTGTCAAAATCCTTGGCGAGGTCAAGGTAGGCTGTGTGAACCACCTTTCCCTCATCTATGGCATTGGTGACTGTCTCAAAGAAGTCCACCAGGTTTAGTAGACATGATCTGCCCTTAACAAAGCCGAACTGGGTCAGGTCAAGTGTTTGGAGGTTCCCAATATCTTTGCTAACGAGTTCCATGATGATGCACTCCATAGCCTTGCAGACCAGGCTAGTCAGGCTTATGGGGCGATAGTTTCCAGGGTCAGTTGTGGCCCCTCCTTTGTGGAGAGGAATAACTGTTGCTGTGTGTCATTCTATGGGCACGTAGCCTGTGGAGAGGCTGAGGTTGAACAGTGTGTTTAGGTGGGGG
>NC_056741.1:168400647-168440647 GCF_019279795.1 Protopterus annectens | reverse complement strand
CGATAGTCCTCTTGTGCTTGCCTGTACCTCTGAGAAGTATATACTGAACAGGAGGGGTCCTAGGACTTTGCCCTGGGGAATGCCACTTGTAACCAGTTTAGAGTCAGACCTAGCTCTCACAACTCTCACCATGTGGGTTCTGTCCGTGAGCCAGTTGGCAACCCATCTTTTGATGTAGGGGTTTATGTTCAAGTTGGTAAGCTTGTCTATAATACCAGAATGGGGAATGTTGTTGAAGGCCTTTGCAAGGTCTAGGAAGGGTGTGTCTACCACCTTTCCCTCATCTATAGCCTTGGTAACTGTCTCAAAGAAGTCCACCAGGTTTAGGAGGCATGATCTGCCCTTAACAAAGCCGAACTGGGTAGGGTACAGTGTTTGAAGGTTCCCAGTGTTTCTGTTAATGAGTTCCATGATGATGTGCTCCATAGCCTTGCAGGCCAAGCTAGTCAGGCTTATAGGGCTATAGTTCCCCAGGGGCTGTTGTGGCTCCACCTTTGTGGATCGGAATAGCCATTGCTGTTTACCACTCTATGGGTATGTAGCCTGTGGAGAGGCTGAGTTGGAACAATGTGTTTAGGTGCGAGGTTAGTTCGTATTTGAGCTCGTGTAGGATGCAGCCTGGGAAACCGTCAAGTCCCATTGATGCTGTGGTTTTGGCTTTGGAGAGGGCTGTTTTAACCTGAATGCCTGTGATTTCAGGGACTCTACATTCTTCTGGTATGGTTATGGGCCCTTTTGGGGGTGAGAGTGGGGTGAAGTTTGTGCTGAACCTGTCTGCCAGGATGTTGGCGATATCGGTTGGTTCAATGTATTTTGTGCTATTCTGCACTAACCCTGAGCAGATCTGAGCATTGCCACTTAGATTCTTGAAATAGCTAAAGAATATCTTGTGGTTATCTATGGAGGTTATCTATGGAGTCCTTGGCAATTTTTTCTTTCGAAGCTCACCTTGGATGATTTTATGAGGGATTGTAGTTTCTTGCTGATACTGATCAGGGATGTCTTCCTTTCTTGGGATTTTACTCTTTTCTGTACTAGTTTCCTCCTTCTGTTGTATAGCTTGTTTATGGCATGAGTCCACCAGACTGGTTTCCTTTTCTTGGAGGAGTGAGTCTTGGTTTTGCTTGAGATAGCATGATCCATGCATTCTTGTAGGTGCCTGTAGAATGCATTAGTAAAGGATTTTGCAGCTTGGACAGCATTATAGGTTCATAGGTTCATAGATTAGTACTAAGCTAACTGCGCTTGACAGCCATTTTATGCCTAGCCAATTATCCCTTGTGAGTCTCAAACCTTGCACCTTGTGTTTGTAAGGCAAACACCTTAACTATTAGGCCACCCTCCCAACCCGTGCTTACCCTTTAGCATGGAGGCTTTGAAACTTTCAACCTCGGTCTTAAGTAACGTGAAGTTTGCTTTTGAAAAGTTTTTCACTGTGGTTTCCTTGTCTGGGGGTGGGGGCAGAATGTGGATATCCAAAGTGATTTGTTTATGGTCAGATCTAATCAGCAAGGTGTTGATCTCCTGTGTGGAACACCGGTCGCCCATGTTGGTGATGACCAGGTCCAGTATGTTGTCACCTCTGGTGGGAGTGTTGACCAGTTGAACCAGGGTGTTTGAGTTTATAAATTCTAGGAAATTTTGGGCAAGGGAGTTAGTACTTGAGTAGTTCTCCCAGTTATGGCTTGGGTAATTGAAATCACCCAATATTAGTGTGTTTGGTAGGACCTTTATGTTTCCCAGTGTTTCCAGAAACACGGAATGGGGGTCCTAGGACATGGTGGGTGATCTGTAGCAAGCTACAATCTGAATTGCAGTTTTGCCCATTGTTAGTTGCATGTGGATGATCTCTGAAGCATAGTGCTGTGTCACTAACCTGGAGGTGTGGGTATCCTTGATGAATATAGATACGCCCCCACCTTTTGTATTTCAGTTTGGGTTCTGTGGCCGAAATGTATGGTATGAGTTGTAGCCTGCTAGTGCTGGGGTGCTCTCTGAAGCCTTAAACCAGGTTTCTGTTACTGCACATATATCGATTTTCTCCATACTGAGGAGTGCCTCGAGGAGTGTGAATTTTGAGGTTTAGACTTCTGGCATTGAGTAGCATTACCCTCAGTTTTTTGTTACTTGTGCTATTTACGGCGGTGGGTTTGTCTTTTGAGCCTTGCCTAAAAAAAGGCACTATGGGGGTGGCAAGAGCCTTGGCCAGTATTCAAAAGCCTAAGGGTGACAGGTACAAGCCGTCTCTAGCGAAGCAGTGTGGCTTGCCGAACATGTCATCCCAGGCGACAGACACTGGATCCCCTTTGAATGACACCAGAAACTTAGCCAATTGTTGAACTTGAGAATTTTTTCTTTATACCATGGTATCATTCTTGGTGAGGGCAGGATGCTACTCGGGGTCAGGGTCATACCGGCCTGGGCTACATGATCAGAGAGCTCTTCCATGTCTCTTTTCATGTAGTCTGGGAAGGTACGGCTCAGGTCATTCACACCAACATGGACAATGACAGAGTCATATTTGTACTTGTTCTGGAGTGACCTGAGTGCTTGTGTTCTGTGGCAGATCCTGGCACCCGACAGGCAGCTAACAGTAACCTTCTCCTTATTCAGCCTAGTGAGTGGGATGTCAGTGTGCCTGACTATAGAGTCACCTATTTCGTATGTTGAGTATGTTATTTTGCCTTAAGGGCTGTGATTGCATGGCAAACTGGTTTTGTGAAGTATGTGTTTCATAGTTTGTGTTGGTGGACGATGGTTTCTTGGATGTTTGCTTTGGAGGTCTCTGTTGCTTTTGCAGATTTTTATTTAGAGCCTCCAAGTGTGTTTTCATGTATTTATGTGTGTTTTTTGCTGGTGTTGGTTTATTGGGTCTATGTGAGACTGGTGGTGTGATGCAAGTATTTCCCTTCTCCTCTTGACTGTCTGATCCAGTCTTGGGTTGAGAGAGCTTAGCCTCCAGTTTGGCTGTATAATTGTATCTCTTGCATGTATTAGGGTTTGGTGGTAGGAGGAGAGGGTTGTCTGTGTACATGAGGCAGTTGTAACATTGCCTCAAAATGCCCACATTCACCAGTTGGACTGGAGAGTACACCTGAAACTGCCCTTTGGACATGTCTGAATAGGTACAGTGAACTGTTTTACTGGATGGCTGGTAAGGTCGAACAGAGAGCCTTGTCCTTCTGTACAGTACAAGAGGGTCTAGTGCTAGGGTTTATAAGTGCTTGCTTGAGTTTTGAGCAAGTGCCGGGCTGAGAAATGAATGGCTTGAGTGCTTAAGTTGAAAGTTTGTCTAGTTCCAAGGGAAAATTTGAAGAGGAGACTTTGTAGAGCCGGGAATAGTTATACCCTAGCTAACCGGAGCTGCCCGGTGTGCAAATGCGGTATTTATAGCAGGGAAATGAAAGAGATAGAAATTAGTCCAAAATGGCCAATAAACTACTACTTTCTGGGCTGAAACCACTCCTCCAGTGACAGATAAGCTGCTCAAAGCTCCCCTCTCTCACAGGTGAACAGAGAAACTTCCTTCTATCCAAGTAAGGTATGGGCAAACACAGAGATTTGTAACACAGCCCTGAATTCAGCACTAACCTGAAAATTGGATTATAATAGTTTAGAAAGGTGGGAAACAAGTATATTTTTGGGGGGTTGTTTTTTTTTTTCAGAAAATAAAGGAGATACAATCAAAAAACACTTTAAAGGCACAGAAAAGGATACTTATTGTTATATATCGCAGATCAGAATTGTAGTCAATGCCCTAGTAATAAAGTAGGAAGATACACAAATACACTAAAAGCAGATGAATAAAGTGCATTTTTTATTTATTTATTTTTTTATCTATAACACAATAGAAAACTAACAAACTGATTTAAACAAGTTACCCAATGGATTTAATGGATATTAAATCCAAGCACACAATCCCCTGGTCTTCCATCATGAAAAGTAGGTATGATACTTCTTCAGCCTGTTGCACTGAATGAAGCCTTAGCACTTACCACAGATGCTGAACTTTCTACCAGGCCATAAACTGACAATCTGTTCCTAACAAAGATATCTGCTTAAATCCAAGAAACAATTTAACAAAATGAGAAAATTGTTCTATACTTATGCTGGGTATCAGTTCATATATTTTGAGGAGTTGTTTATCCTGTGATCTGACAGCTCTGCTTGGGATGTATAAGCTCACTAAGGGCTGGGCATGCTAATGGTTTGTAAGTGATGTTATAAGAAGTTAAAACCCGAAGGCAGGAAAAAGATAGGGGGAGTTTGAGCCAATTAAGGAAAAGTAATGCTTTACAGTGATAAGTGATGGAAGTTGCACTGGTTGAAAACTTGGTGATTTTGTTACAGCAGCTTTCATTTTTTTGTTTTTGTGGGAGATTGTAAGTTGGTTAAAACTGGGACCCCATAAAGTAATGAGGGCAATAGATAGGTTTTCGTTAGAGTACTGTGTACAGCATGCTTAGTTTTTAGTGGTTTTTCTTGATACTACTTTGGACATGAAGGCCAAACTTAAGATTATCATCAGTTATGACACCTAATATTTTGTTATGGTGAACTAATTAAATATGGTGTTGTTTGAGGAATTGATCTTGCACATTGTTTGATTGAGGGGGGGTGTGATTTTGGAGGTAAAAAGAGGGAATTTAGTTTTATTAATGTTGAGTAGGAGTTTAGCATTTGTAATCCAGGTTCCAAGGGAAGTAAAGGCTTTTTGGGTTATTTGCTGAAGACATGCTAGGGTTGTAGAAGAGCAGATGATTGTGGAGTCATCCACATACTGAATTAGGGTGCCTTGACAAGAGGATGAATGCAGGTTATTGATAAAAATGTTAAAGAGTAAAGAGCCAAGGACAGATCCTTGTGGCACACTTGTGGAAATGCGAAGGTATGGTGAAATGGAACCTCACCATTTGATTGCTTATAGGCTGTTTGCTGCATAACTAGAGAACCATTGAATTGATGGGGATGACAGTTTATGAACAGAAAGTTGATTAAAGAGTTTAGAATGAGACACTGTCAACAGTTTTGAAGATCTATAAATACTACTGATATAAGTTCGCTAGTCACAAGTTTTATTGACAGTATCCAACAATGATAGTAAAGCAGTTAATGTGCTGTGGCCTGGCCAGAAAACATGTTGAATATTGGTTATTAGCTTGTTTTGTAAGAGATACTGGAAAAGTTGTTGACGTATACATTTATCTAAGATTGTGAGAGGGGAGACAAGATGGCTATGGGACAAAAGTTTGTTATTTCAGTCTATCTACCTCCTTTACAATGTAAATGGGTAATATGTGACATTTTCCATAAGTTAGGGACATTGGATTCTGCAATGAATCTATTACTGAGGATGTTGATTGGATATGCTATTACATCTGCAGCTAGATTTAGGAACTATGGTGGATGGTTGTCAGCTGAGAAAGAGCAAGGTTTTACTATATGGAATAATTTCTGCAATGTTCTTAATAATACTGATCTTAATAGGTTCATAGGTGTGTACTAGGCTAATGGCTCTGGAGCCTTTACAAGCCTATCCCATAGAAATGCCCTGGCATCGTGCCGCCCGACATTAGTTCCCAGTGTCTCTATCAAGTAGAGCCACTGGAGTGATTCCCAGGGTGAACTTTCTATTACCCATCCACTCATCAAAATTTCTCTTGAAGAGGTTCAGCAAGGTGCTCTGCTTGACATGTATGGGAAGTCTACTCCAGAGCATGGGCAGTCTCTGGTTGAGGGAACCTATCCCTTCAGCATATTCTGTTGATTGGGATAATGAGGTTGAAGTTTCTGGAGCATGTGGTGTGGAGGGATTGGGATTTCTTTAGATGTAGCATGTCTAACAGAGCTGGTTCAGACATGGCTCTGTAAGTCAAGCAGAGATCACCTCTAAGTAGGCGATATCAGACAGAGAATAGCTGGAGTCTTTTGAGTCTGTCCATGTAAGACATGTGTTTAATGCCTATGATCCTCTTCATGAGGTACTTCTGTGGCCTCTCCAGCTGTTACAGGTGTCTAGTGAGGTGCATGCCAAATGGGGCATTATACTTGATGATTGGTCTAATGAGGGAAGAGTAGAGAGAGAGACAATGACCTATTTCTTCCTGGATGCAAAACCCTTGGTAATGAGATGTGCCACACAGAAGGACTTTCTGAACACAGTGGCAATGTGGTGGTCAAAGGAGAGGTTGCTATCAACCTGCATCTGCAGATCTCTTATACTGCCTTCAGTGCTCAGTGGGCTCCCATCAATGTGGTAATTAGTGGGAACTGAGTTTTTACCAAAGGGATAATGACACATTTTTTGATGTTAAGCTTAAGGCCATGGTTTCAACACCAGTCATTGATCTCAGTAAGGTTTTCTGTAGGGTGTCTGCATCACTTGGAGAGTTAATAATGGCTCCCAGCTTGCAGTTATCTGCGAACTTGGTCAGCTAGAGTCCGTTGGTGTTGGCCCAGACTTCTGAGAAGTAGATGCAGAACAGGAGAGGACCCAGGACCAATCCTTATGGGACTCCACTTGTGACTGGTTGGCAGTCTGACCTGGAGTCCGCTACGTTCACACTGTGTGTTGTATCTGTGAGCCAATTTGCAACCCACCTAATGATATAGGGGTTGATGCCTAGCTTGGTGAGTTTATCAATAATTCCTGAGTGAGGAATGATATCAAAGGCCTTGCCCAGATCAAGGTAGGCTGTATGCACTGCCTTGCCTTCATCCACAGCCCTGGTGACTGACTCAAAGAAGTCAACCAAGTTCAGCAGGCATGATCTCCCTTTCACAAAGCCAAATTGCATGTGGTTTAGAGTTTAGAGTTTGGAGATTTCCTATATCTTTGTTAATCAGGTGCTTGATGATGAGCTCCATAGCTTTACATATCAGACTCATCAGGTTAATGGGGCGATAATTCCCAGGGTCTGTTGTCACTCCCCCTTTATGGAGAGGGATGACTGTAGGCACAAAGCCTGAGATGAGGCTGTGATTGAACAGGGCACACAGATGTGGTGCCATTTCACTTTGTAGTTCATGTAGAACACAGCCAGGGATATTATTGGGTCCCATGGAAGCTGTATTCTTGGTCTTGGACAATGCAGCTTTACCCCTGTGCTGCAGTAATGCTGGGTGCCCGGCATTCTTCCGGTATTGTGATTGGTCCTTTGGGGGGTGTAAAGTTGGTACTGAATCCATCGGCCAGTATGTTGGCAATATCTGTTGGCTGAATATAGGAGGTATCATTGTGCAGTATCTCAGAGCAAATCTGGGTATTGCCGTGGAGTTTCTTGATATAGCTATAGAAGGCTTTGTGGTTGTTTTTAGTGTCTGCCGCAATTTTTCCTTCATAGCTGGCTTTAGATGATTTGATGAGGGATCTCAACTTTTTGTAGAGGCTAATAAGGGAGTTTATCCAGTCTTGGGACTTCACCTTTTTCTGCAACAGTTTATTCCTTCTGTTGTAGTTTATTAATGGCAGGGGATCACCAGATTGGCTTGCTTTTCTTGGAGGAGAGCGTCTTGGTTCTGTTGGGTATGGCTAGTTCCATGCATTTGTGTATATGTTTGCACAGTACATTGGTGTATGATTTGGCAGTCATGCATCTATTTTCCATTGGTATGGGTGCACGGGTGCCGTGAAGTTAGCCACCTCTATTTTTAGGAGTCCAAAGATTTAGAGAAGTTTTTCAAGGGTGTTACTTTTGTGTGGGGGGGTGTGGGTGAGATGTGGATTTCCATGATGATTAGTTTATGGTCAGATCTGATCAGGGAGGGATTGACTATTGGTGAAGAGCAATGGTCGCCCCATGTTAGTGATAACCAGGTCAAGGATATTGCTTCCTCTAGTGGGCATCAGAATGAGCTGGTCCAGGGCACTGGAAATGATGAATTTCAAGAAGCGTTGGGCCAGTGTATTGGTGCTTGAGCAGTTTTCCCAGTTGATGGAGGGGTAGTGAAGTCTTCTAATGAGAGAGCGTTTGGTTGGACCTTGATAGATTCCAGGGTGCTTAGGAACATGGAGTGAGAGTCTAGGGACATGGTTGGGGATCTATAGCAGGCTATGACCTGGATTGACGTCTTACCCAATGTTAGTTGCACTTGAAGTATCTCAGATGCGTTATGCTGGGTTACTAGTCTGGAGGTGTGGATATCCTTTATGAATATGGAGACACCACCACCTTTGGAGCTTCAGTACATGTTTTGGGCCAAAAAGGTGTGGAATGAGATATAGCCTGCTAGTGCAGGGTTGCTTTCTGCCACTTTAAACCAGGTCTCTATTACAGCATAAGAGGGCTAGTGTCATACCTGCTTGGGCAGATAATCTGAGAGCTCCACCATGTCTCTTTTCATGTAGTCCAGGGAGGTGCGTCTTAGGTCATTCACACCCACATGGACTACATGAAAAGAGTCATACTTGTACTTGGTGTGGTCTGCTTATGCAGTAAACTATCTCAAGCATCTAATAATCTTATACTCTACAAAACTACAAACAAAGCCATTATTTTGTGTTAGCTAATTTGTGTGCTAAATAAGTTTGTATAAAAATTGTGACAGCGTCACTCACTTGCAGCAACAACATAGCAAACATGAACTTCCTTTTCAAGGTTCAATGTTCTATTTAATTTCTACTTGCGGCCAGAACTGGAATGTCCAGGATGTTCTTACAAACTGTGCCAGATCTCAGCGTACAGATCAGTGTGAAAATGTGATGTATCTTCCAATAATGACTGCAAATAAGTGAGTTACACATGAGTAATGTTGAAATACACATAACAGGATACAGAGAAGGACAAATACCCAAAGCACATACTACCTTCACATGCACAGCAGTTCACAGGGCATGCATGCAAAAGAGTGTGAATGTTATATATGATGGGAAGAACAAATTTATGCAGATACCCCCCAAAAACACAAAAAAAAAATGTATATAATTATATAAAGGTAATTGCACATAGTGTCGCTACTTTAAAACAACTGAAGTAATTGATGATTCAGATTTCTTATGCATGGATTATAGCATCAGAGAGGGTGTTTACTTGGCTATATGCCAAGGGTGTGATCGTTATTTTTATGTTGGCAAGACAGAAAGAAATCTTAGAAAAAGGATTTTCGAACACCTCCATGCAATTGCTAAGCCCGACCTAAATAATGCTTTACATAAGCACACCCTAACATGCCCTAATTTTGCATGTTAATAATTTGCCATTCTTGACATTATAAAGAAAAGCCCTAGGGGAGGTTGGCGGGAGGGTCATCTTAAAAAAAGTGAACGTATCTGGCAGCTGAGACTCATTTCAACCATTGCACCAGGGATTAATAACAATGTTTCTATATTCCCCATACTGAGATTAAAAGCATTGTATTTATACAATCAGTGGTTTTTAGGGTTACTTATTCTTTTGGCTCACAGACCTGTATTGTTTTTACTTGCAAACACATTTTTTGTCAATGCATTTTTTATGAATCTGATATATTGGTGGTGATTAACTTGTTGGTTCTGGATAGGTTTTAACTCATCTTGAGAAAGTTCGGTGTCACTAAACAAAGTAGTAGGATTTCTGTATTTAGTGTGACACTGTTTTTGTGATTTAACATTTTACATTTATACAGAATTTACGTGGTGGATTCATGTTCACAGTTTCTGAACTTGCTAAGTGTACCTTTTCTTTTTAAAACACCAAATAGTACATTTTATCTTTTATACAGAGTTTACTTGAACTATGTTCACAGTTTTTGAATTTGCTAAACGTATGCATTCCTTTTTTTAAAAACTGCGAATGGTATTTTCATTTTCTGTTTCTTCAGATGTAGTGCATTTTTGTCAGTGATTATTAATATTTGTACTATTCATCATTCATTAAGTAGAGTTTAAGCTTTGCATTTTTACACACCGTGACTTTAAATTTGGAGGCAATTGGTTAATTGAGGAAATGAAGGGTTTATAAAAGGAAACTGAACTTTGTAATCACGTTTCTGGAGAAGTCCCAAGTACTAGAGATGAAAGAGATTGACCAGGTTTATGTTTTTTGTCTCTTCTTTCCTTGTTTGTCCAAATAAATACATGTGGTACCTGGAATGAGATTTGTGAGTTGTATTTTTACCTGTTTGCCAAGATTTGTGACTATCTTTGCATCTTGCTTCTTTTTTTTTTAAACTGGATTTAGGCCTGTTTGCCAAGACTAGCAACAACCTTCTGATCCAGGGCCTGTGTCGATACGTGAGGCTGTTTTTCTGGTATATTTATGCTTCACATTTCCACAGTGCTTTTCTGTTTACAAGTAATCACATAAAATTTACTTTTGTGCTGTAATATATATATATATATATATATATATATATATGGATTCACTTTATAACCTCGAAATACTGAAATATCAACTTTCAGTATCTCGAGACTATAAAACCGAATCCACAAAACACCGACACAAAAAAACGCGAAATTCACAACACCAAAAACACCGCACACACTATACCACACATACACCACAACACCCACATCACAACATAAACAAACAAAACTACACACATACACAACTCATACACACATAAGCAGGGGGCAAGCCCCCCTGCACCCCCCAGGTGGGGGGCTGCACCCCACCCCCACTTATATATACTAACTCCGAGATCACACAAACACAAAACAAAAGCCAACTCACACACGCACATTCTCCGACCCCTCACACGCACATCAAACACATCATCACACTCACATACACTCTAACTCCCACTCAAAACCCTTAGAAAACACTTACCTGACATAACACCTGCATCCACACACGGCACCGTGCACCATCAAAACACAATCCCGGACATTATGCAGCGTAAGGCCATAACCGCGAATTCGACATATATTCGAGTTCGCGATTATGACCTTTCGCTATTTTTAACATTCGGCTTTATAGTCTCAAGATACTGAAATTCGACGTTTCAGTAATTCGAGGTTATAAAGTGTTTCCATATATATATATATATATATATATATATATATATATAAAATATATATATATATATATATATATATATATATATATATATATATATATATATACACACACACACACACACACATTATATATATATATAGATATAGATATATATATATATATATATATATATATATATATATATAAAAGACTTGAATTATGTGGTATTCCTTGGTTTGTATAAACTTTCATTTGCTTGTTGTTTTGGGGGTGGGGGAGCCAACTACCCTTTGTGTGTTGCCCCAACAAAAGTTGTGTTTCAAGAGGTTTTCTCTTGAAAATATATAGTCATAATATTATCTCAGTGGGAAACGATACATTACTAAAGTGGTAGTCCTTTTTTTGGACCAAACACTGGTTTGTGTGTGAGTGTGATATGCTACGACCCCATTACCTTTAATTTTAATAGCTGAAATGTGTCTCTCCAGTGCTTAATGTTGAAAAATATGTGTGTATTAGCAGAAATTTAATTATGTGATATTTATGTGTTGTTATCGTCACTGTTTTGTGTCACATAGGATTATCGCACATGAGTGTACACATCCACATAAATCCCCTTTCAGTGACTCAGAAAATGATGTAATAGTGCAGGGGTTCAGGCACCATGGTGCCTGTCTGCTTCAGAAAAGACGTGGGGATATGGCTGACAGAATGTAGATTTGCAGCCAAATAGTGAATGACATCAACTCTGTATGGAGGTGCACCACTACTTATGATCAGGTGTGTCATACGGCCATTGATATGAGAGCGGCTGAAGTTGCCTGAGAACAGCTGGCTATGGGGGTGGTCTGCTATCAAACCACCACTGACACCAAATGAAGAGTTCCTGTCCACCGTCAGAGATCCAGGGAGCTCTGTGGATACTGCACAACAACATGTGATTGATGTTGGTGCAGATGTGTCTGGGAAGACAAGTATGTGCCAGGAGGAGCTTCTAGGTAAGCTTACATATAAGTTTTAAGATTTGCTTGTATAGTAAAATACAGAAAAAAATAAGTATTGCTTCCTGTGGATGTTTTTTTAGTAAACCTTTTGATAAATGAATAGACTTAGACACATTTGCTCATTGCACATGGGTTGTGGGTGGACATGTCAGCCAAGTTTCAATTAAAACTATGCTTAGTGGGTGGAAATGTCGGCCAAGTAATTGTGTATTCACTGTCCTCCGTGTTATTGTAATTGTGATGTTTAATTTTTGTCTTTACCTTGATTCATTTCTTCCAGGATCATCCACCCTACCAAGTGTGAAGTCATCTGCACATGGTAAGCCGAAATATTTTCTTTGGTTATTGATGACAATTTGTCAGATTTATGCATTTATCTGTATGTGTGAGGTGGGTGTAATGAGTGTGTGTATTGTTCTACTGTCTGTGATAGTGTGACCAGTGTTAGTTTGCTGTCAAATAAATTGTTTGAAATAATTTAGTGTAGTATTAATTTCTTTCTTTCCTGTGTTTGCTGCTTATTGTCAATGGTGATCCTGACAGTAGAAGTGTAGGACCCTTACCACCTGATGTCAGAGTATCAGTAGACTCTAACAACGATAATGATGATGATGGCCAAATAGGAGCACATTTGGTGGGTGCAGAGGCTGAATCTGACACTGAGGTTGACATTCAGCCATCCCCTGTATTTCCCTCACACATAGTCAGTAGGCCTACGCATAACTATTCCACTGAGCCCTCAGATATTGGATAGGTGGAGGGTGACACACTTGACCAGAGTGGTGTGGTTTGTGGTTTCAGGTTGACTGATCATAGCCAAAGTGTGGCCGAGGTGCCAAGTAGGAGGATTTTTAGGGGTGCTCTGAGGAGGCCTGCTGTCCACCCTCCACCTGATCCTGGTGTCTTTATGTGCCACTCTGGTTATGTTTAGGGCAGTAATGGAGGCACAGGAATATTCCAATAGGGCCTCTAAGGGCATGCTTAGAGTTCTAGATGTGGCACAGGCTGACATGCATGACTTGCCTCTGCCATGTGGCTGATTCAATAGATCAGATTAATGACATGATGGAATGTGTAGTGTCTGTGATGGAATTTCTAATGGGAGGGGGACAGCAGCCATGTGGACGTTGGTCAGCATCATCATCTGCTGTTAACCAGTGTGGCCATGCATGATCACCCTCCTGTAATGCTAATACATCCACTGCTCTGTCAGTAATTGAGGTGTCAACACCCACTTGTGTTAGGCCATGGGGTTGTGATCCTGGGCGTACTCATGAGGAGAGCTCATCCAGCAGACATCAGTTATGTTCAGGTAGCAGCAGTACATGTGACCATGGGCATGGACATGCCATTGCAACTCCTGCCAGAGACAGTTCTCATGGTCGAGGGCAAAAATGATGAACTGTTACCTCTACCATGCACGGTTCACACCTGTCCAGTATGCCAGAATGTAGAGTTAGTCCAGCGTTTGGCTGTGTACTTGCAGGCACTCACACACATGTTTCATCTTGAATGCCCATACAGACACACGCACGCGCACACACACACACACACACACACACACACACACACACACACACACACACACACACACACACACACATAATAGGTACATGGGTCAGTCATGACACTTCCACCTCATTCTGTCTTAGTGTCCATTTAATAATTTATTTAAATTCCTGCCTGCCCATCTGTCTTACTCACATAAACTCACTACCTTTTGTGTCAGCCTTGGCCTCCTGCTCTCCAAGCAACACCCTGTGAAAATGATGATAACTGTGCCATCATCTTGTTTCTATCTTTTAGATTCAGAGATACATAAGTATTTTGTCTGATGCGCAGGCATAGCTGACTTTATGTGTTTGTGATGCTGTTTTGAAAATATTACTGCTTTCTTATCACTTTTGTATTTTGTGCATCTTTGTATGAGACCTATTAGTTGATAGAGTACACATCTATTGACATAAGTCAGTGCTGTCATATATTGATGTCATTGCTGTAAAAATCACTCACCTTCTACTTAGTTACATTAGCAAGTAACAGTATGCAAGGATCTGCCATTCATTTGTGTTCTTAGGCATTTATTTTCCTATTCCAGGTTCAGCATTTGCCTTGGAAATCCAGCAGTTTCAAGTGTATTAGTTTGGGACTGACTCTGACTCATACTAGCAGTATACAGCCATTACTTGGGTAAGTAAACATGAGCATTTCCTGGCATCAGGTTTACAAGTATGTATGTGTATAGGATGAAAGTTGTACCCCTTAGTTGGTCAGCTTGTGTGTTATCCATCACGTCTTGGCCAGGATAAGGGTAAATTGTGCATACTTGTGTCTACCTAGACCCACAATGGCTGGTGGTTCCCACTGTGACACCTAACCTGCATGAGGCTGTGGTGACCTTGCCAATGGTGGTGGGATGTGTGCTTCTTCCAGTTGGTGTTCCTATTCAAGCTGTTTTCTCAGGATGATATTATGAAAGATAGCACAAACAGTGAAACTTTCAGCACAAGTATGGGGATTGTACTGCAGGCTGCCCCTGATATATCTAGGCATCAAAAGCATGACTTCAGCAGCCCAAACACACACTCTATAATATTTCTTGTTTGAGCATATGCCTCATTATAGCATTCTTCTGTGGGTGGGTGTGCATTTCTGATGGGTATCATCAGCCATGGTTTGAGTGCATAACCTGCCTCACCCAGTAAATGACCTTGCAGGATATCCCCCCTAGAAAGCCTCTGATAGAACTGAGAATTGTGCCAGATATGGAAAATATGGTTACTGCCAGGGTTGCTAGCACACACATTCAGGATGATTACCTTAGCGTTACACACAGCCTGGCAGTTAATGGAGTGTAAGCCCTTTCTATTTATGCACAGGTGTTGCTTTGATTTCTACATGTGTACAGTCTATGGCACCCAGGACTTGAGAGAAATGTGCTACAGGGTACAGATCCTGGGGTCTATATTAAATAACTGAAGAGGCATTTCAACGAACATGTCTTCAGCGACACATACACAGCAAACGCACAAAACCGCAAATGCTGACTTCAGCAATTTCTTTCCCTGGGAAAGAAATCACTTGCCTAAAAACAAAAAAAGACCATTACAAACATAACAAAGTGGGTGGTTTCTCCCCCACACCCCCCTAACTAAATATACCAACTCTGAGATCGCACTACATTGGAGAAAACAGCAAACTTACAGGGATGGCCAAGTGATTTCTTTCCCAGGGAGCACTGATTATTTCTGACCAATTTCAGTTTCAGCCCAGGGAGGAATTAGAAGCAAGATGGATGGAACCTTCACCCCTAGCAACAATAATCAATGAGTTACCACCACCTCATGTGCAACCTGAAAATTAGAGCTATTAGGCATTTTCTTAGTTATGACTCCAGAAGGTAGTAAAGACATTTCAACGGCACAATTTAAATTTGTGATTATTGATAAAATTGGTTTGCATAGAAACTCTAAAGCAGGCTGGCATGGCAAATTAAATGATATGGAATCCTCATGGATTACCAGATTAGCGGCTTTATTTAAACCTGGTTTAAATGAAATGGAGTAATCTTTGTCAGCTTCTTGTTTCATGCATCTTTTGCAATACATGTTTATATTATATTATAAAAATATTATTATAATAGTATAATTAGTATAATTATATTTAAGTCAAGATTGATGGTAACATTTTTGAAGAGCAAGACAAACTCAGAGATCTATGACTTATTCCCAATAAATGTGAAAAGTTTTTGGTGTATATACACCTTCAAATTATTTGGTATATAAGGATTAACCAGGATGTACTGTTGAATCACTATTTTCTCTTTTTGCACTGAAGAAGGCTAAAAGATAGCCGAAACCGGTTTGCAACACAAGGATTATATGGAGTAAACTTTGCCACGAATAAAATATGTTTTAGCACTTTTCTCCTTGTGCTGGTTCATTTTTTGGTTTTACAATCTTTTTGGTTTGAACCGTGCACTCAGTCCTTCGTGCGTGTAACTTGGTTTGGTCCGGATTTCTTCTCTCACATGCTGGGGACGCCTGGGTGGAATGGCAGTCGATTCTGTGGCGTGATGCATATCCTGGACTAATCCTTTGCTTGTATCTCAAGTTGTGGATCCTTTTTTTCATTTTTTCGATATTTTGCTGTTTGGGATTAATATCAGAAACCTTTCTGGTAGACATTGGATATTAATTTTTTGGAAATTTACTGGCGTTTATTTTTTGGTTTACTTCAACAGGCCTATCTTCGAGAAAGCCATTTTCAAGTCGAGGGGTTGGATGTAACATCTCTTTTTTGATGCAGTGTACGTGAAATAATAAAACTGTAATCGATGATTGAATACAAGCAGTTTAACAGGTACTGTTGATGGTTGTTCAATATTTTGGGGGCCTGCAGTAATATTATGGTTAGGATACACTAACTGTGATGATCAACATATAATGGTGCTTGTTATAACAATGCCGCCTTGGGGATCCTCAAAACATACTTTTTTCTTCAACATTTAACTATTTGGGAAGCAGTCGCATTTGGTCTACCATTTTGGGCACCATTTATAAAGTTAAACCAAACTAAGAACTTTCGTTTTGGTTAAACAAAAAATACAACTTTGGGGTGCCATTGCAAGATTGAACTGAACTAAAAACTTTTCGTTCTGGCTTATGGTTTACCCTGGTGAAAATATTGCTATCTCGATGGTGTGGATGTATGACTTTTTGGGACTGTTGCTTAACTGCTTTTTCACAATATTTAACATGACATTTTGATATAATAATACAGTTATGAGATATGGTGGCAAAATAATGAGTTATATATGTTATAATATATATGTTTTGGGACTCAAAAAAATATATATGTAACATAAGCTCACACTAACCACACAGGTTTGGTTTTGCCATTGAATTGTGGACTGTTCCTTTATCAAAAGAGAGTTTGATCTAGGGTATAAACAACATATTAGATTTAATCAAGGCTTCAATATTTTAGCATCCTTGTAATTTTCTTAAAGGGACACTTGGACCAGCCATATAGTTGCTATATGCTTTAATTTGAACCATAAAAACATTCAATCAATGTGTTCATTTTGGGCAGGACTTCCGGCACAATCTAGATAATTTTGTATGCATACATTTTAATTTAACAAATTACTCAACTATTCTTGACCAAATCACATATGTAAAACTTTTTGTAGATTCTATATTTTGGTTTATAAGATCTGTAATTTGACCACAATGTGTACAACAGGGTCCACTTATCGCTTATAAAAAAAGATTCTTGGTTTTAGTCACAAAAAGTCATCTGATTTAAATACTATCAGGATTGATACAATTGAAAAACAAAAAAACTAAACAAGTTCTAATTAGACATATATTTTTTAAGGTATAAGATACTGGTTGAAACGTATGTTGGCTAGGTATCTTTTCACAAAGGTTGTTTGAGACGAAGGTCTGCCAAATAGCATTATATAAGGGACATCTAATGATATATATAGAAATTAATCTAAAGTATAGTAGTTGAGACGAAGGTCGACTACTGATAATACAACATTGTTAAAATAAAAAATTTAACATTCTGGTTTTTCAATCCTGGTTCTGAGCATAATCACAGATAGGGGGACCTTTTTGTTATATTTCATAAATTGAATAGGAAGTACAGGTTATAACCTGTTAACATATGTGGCTTGGTCTTTCATGACAGTTGACTTTTTCATAGGTGGCATGCCACATATATAATAACACCTGTTATACATATATTTTTGTCCATTTCGTGCCATACTTACTTGCAGAAATTAACAGTGCTGTTGATTTAAAAGGTATCTTACAAGGTTTATCAGCAGACAAAGACAATTTGGAAGCTTTTGGCCTCAATCTAGTTGGTCCTAGTGATTCTCAAATAAACAATGGAGATGCTAAACAATGCTGTGGTATACTTTCTCAAAAGATAACCAGAAATATGAAAACACTAAGAGCCAACATCTGGCTTTTAAAGCTATTTAAGGCATATAAATTAAAAAATATCACACCCCGGGGACTAAGGATTCGTATCCAACCCCTAGTGAGTCTGATTGATTCCCAACTACCCAAAGATTGGGCAGATGCCCAACACCAAGCTTCAGTGCTATTTGTTGATACTTTGATTTCTTATTACGAGCGTACAATTGAATCACAGATTGGTGAGATACACAGTAACTGTCTTGAAGCTAATATCTTTGAGTCAGAAGAGTTTTACAAAGGTTATCTAACAAACTTGGCTAAAGATCTAGCAACACTTGAAGAACAATTAATCAAAAAGAAAACATATAAATTCCAGCGTGATATTACTGATTACGAAAAGGGAAAACCATTTGTTACACAGAAAAATGTTAGGTTTTTCGATCCCAACAATAAAACTAGTAGTAGGAGAAAAAGACCTAGGTCTATTCTAAGAAAGAATAACCATACTACAAGTGGCACTTCTGAAGATGACACATCTTCAGCCACAGATTATGATTGCCCTTCTAACCAGGCATCCCCAATGGCTAAGAGAAGACCATCAGACCCTTTAGACCCAGGACACGTAGAGGTGGTAGAAAACACAAACACAGGTACACAGAGTTTACAAATGCTACTACAGAAAATTGTGAGCTAACAAATAATGTGCACAATATATCATCTTTTGGATTGTCATCTGTTCACAATAAATTGTTAAACAAGGGTCTAAACTTTGTACCGACTTCCTTTGTTCCTGAACATACATTGGTTAACGATATTAATGATTTTTGTAGGTTGATTAACCTTAAAATATTTTTTTCAGATGGTAACAACTCTCAAAGATCCACTGGGTTTAAATTTGGTAAATCTGATTTCCAACCACCAATGGACAAACATGTAGCCATATTCAAACAATGTGTCATCAAAGATCTACATTTCACTCTAGGCTACCAACCTGCAAAACATAATTTAACCTTGGAGGAACAACAAGCACTACAGGAACTTTGTTCCAATCATGATATAGTGATTATACCAGCAGATAAGGGAGGGGGCATTGTTATTATGGATTACTCCATGTACCAAGCTGAAGCCCACAAACAACTGTCTGATGCCCGGTTTTACATGAATATGGTCCTGGATCCAACATCTAATTTTAAAACACATATTGATTCTTTTCTGGACCTAGCTACCGAGGAGGGGATCATTGATAAACAAACATGCAAACAACTAAAAGTTGCGGAACCAATTCCTCAATATCTGTACTTAATTCCCAAAATTCACAAACATCTTACTAATCCCCCTGGCAGGCCGATTGTTTCTGGGAGAGGTTCACTCACTGAACCACTATCGGCACTTCTTACATATTATCTTAAACCTCTATTACCCATGATAAGATCAAGATTACACGATACCACAGAATTTTTAAACATAATTCAGGATACACAACTGAAATCAGACTGGTGGCTATGCACATTGGATGTCTCTTCACTCTACACTAGCATCCCACATGATGCAGGCATATCAGCCATTTCCTATTGGTTATATTTAAGTCAAGATTGATGGTAACATATTTGAAGAGCAAGACAAACTCAGAGATCTATGACTTATTCCCAATAAATGTGAAAAGTTTTTGGTGTATATACACCTTCAAATTATTTGGTATATAAGGATTAACCAGGATGTACTGTTGAATCACTATTTTCTCTTTTTGCACTGAAGAAGGCTAAAAGATAGCCGAAACCGGTTTGCAACACAAGGATTATATGGAGTAAACTTTGCCACGAATAAAATATGTTTTAGCACTTTTCCCTTTGTGCTGGTTAGTTTTTTGGTTTTACAATCTTTTTGGTTTGAACCGTGCACTCAGTCCTTCGTGCGTGTAACTTGGTTTGATGGGTATCATCAGCCATGGTTTGAGTGTGTAACCTGCATCACCCAGTAAATGACCTTGTGGGATATCCCCCCTAGAAAGCCTCTGATAGAACTGAGAATTGTGCTAGATACGGAAAATATGGTAACTGCCAGGGTTGCTAGCACACACATTCAGGATGATTACCTTAGTGTTACACACAGCTGGCAGTTAATGGAGTGTAAGCCCTTTCTATTTATGCACAGGTGTTGCTTTGATTTCTACATCTGTACAGTCTATGGCACCCAGGACTTGAG
This sequence comes from Protopterus annectens, assembly GCF_019279795.1. NCBI lineage: Eukaryota > Metazoa > Chordata > Ceratodontiformes > Protopteridae > Protopterus > Protopterus annectens. The sequence continues at coordinate 168,420,589 of NC_056741.1, read as the reverse complement.
AGAAATGTATTACAGGGTACAGATCCTGGGGTCTATATTAAATAACTGAAGAGGCATTTCAACGAACACGTCTTCAGCGACACATACACAGCAAACGCACAAAACCGCAAATGCTGACTTCAGCAATTTCTTTCCCTGGGAAAGAAATCACTTGCCTAAAAACAAAAAAAGACCATTGCAAACATAACAAAGTGGGGGGCTTCTCCCCCACACCCCCCTAACTAAATATACCAACTCTGAGATCGCACTACATTGGAGAAAACAGCAAACTTACAGGGATGGCCAAGTGATTTCTTTCCCAGGAAGCACTGATTATTTCTGACCAATTTCAGTTTCAGCCCAGGGAGGAATTAGAAGCAAGATGGATGGAACCTTCACCCCTAGCAACAATAATCAATGAGTTACCACCACCTTATGTGCAACCTGAAAATTAGAGCTATTAGGCATTTTCTTAGTTATGGACTCCAGAAGGTAGTAAAGACATTTCATATGGAACAAGATAATTTATCACATTTTGTAAAATTTAATGCATATATTTATGCATACCAGTACAGTGATGACCTTGTGACCTTGTCAATGAACTACATAGTGTATAATGGAAATTCATATGTATAGGTTCATACTAGCCTAATGAACACCTGAATCTTTCCAAGCCTAGCCAGGCAACCCAACCTTGTTCTGTCCCAAAGTTCCTTAGACACCTATATGGTGGGACATGTTAGTAAGAGATATTTATGGGTTATATTTGGGGGATATGTTAGTTGGAGATTCATTTACTTACTGTCAGCATCTGTCCATGCGGGCCAGGCCAGGGATGAACTTGTAATTTCCCATCCAATGATCAAGGTTTCTTTTGAACACAGTCAGAGATGATCTCTGCTTCAAAAGATGGGGAGCTTATTCCACCATGCAGGTATCCTCTGAGTCACATACTGGTCCCTCCAGAAAGTAATATTTATATCCAGACAAAGTTAGAGTCCTTTCATCTAGTGTTTATAGTGTTGTTTGTCTTATGGATATGCAAGAGATTGATCATTGCTGGATGCAAGGAAGCCTTATATGTTAGGCATAGATCTCCTCTCAGTAACCTGTAGGATACTGAGTACAGAGGCAGGACCTTAAGGCAGTCTGCGTAGGACAGGATACTTATACCATGTTTTCTCTTGGTGTGGAACTTTTTGAGGCATTCCAGCTGTTGCAAGTGCTTGGCTAGGTAAATGCCAAAGGGGGCATTGTACTAAATGATGCATCTAATAAAGGCTGAGTAGAGTGGAACTATTACTTCCTTGGACCTGAATGCCATACAGGTAACTGTCACACCTAGACAGCTGAAGAATATTTTTGCTGGATGTATTTATTTCAAAATAAAGTGATCAAAAGAAATAAGGTTCAAAAGACTATATGGAAGATTGGTATATGTATGATATTGCTAAATACCAAAGATAGGAGAATTTTCCTTTTTCTCCAGTACTATGTGATCTCAAAATTGGTATATTTAACTTTGGGGGTACAGGGGTGCTTGCACCCCCCTGCAAAAATGTTTAAAAAGTGTTTTTGTGTACAAAGTATCTTAATTCAATCACTCCATTTTTATTTGTTTTATATATGTAGATGGAGTTCAGATGAAGTGTACTTCAATAGCTTGACTTAAGCCCATAGGTACTTATACTGATATGCTATTTATCTTTACCACTACAGTTTCATAACTGAAGATGGGAAATCTTTAGAACATGTAAAGGTAAAATCCAGTATAAACTGCTGTTACTGGCACTCCTCAACAATTTGTATCCCTTTCCCTTCCCCTCTCTTTATACATCAGCATGCTAATCCATGACCTTTGCTTTCTTCCACACATGCAATATAGCTATATTTAACCTAATACCTTTAGTATTTGCATACTGAAAGATGCATGATGATTGAAATCTGTTGAGTCTTTTTATTCATGATTCTATTAGAGCATTGCTATGCTAAATATCAGATGTTACTGAAAGTGTGTTATATACTTTGCACATGATTTGTTTAGAAGTGTTAGATTCTTTCTTTGATAGGTATGTGATCAATTTGATTAAATTTGGCAGACATACTGGAGTGACACAGTTCCTATAGCTAAGACAATGTACAGGTTGCATGTTTCCTCTTTATTCTGGAGAAACCCCTACTAAGGGTTTACATACCTACACAAATTTAGGGGAAGTCTTCAAAGTGTTGCCTGGCCTACTTATTGGATGTGTATAATCACCTGTTCCTACACATACTAGATCACAAGGCTTCTCCCATTCACAGCCGTATTAGAGCAACTTGGTTGCTTGGCATTCTAATGCTATTTCTGCTTATCTCAAAATCATGGTAGTAAATGAATGGCTAATTAGAAGACCCCCTCCAATAATATTTTTGCAAAACTGAAAAGAAGTAACAAGAATCTCTTATCAAGATTGTGGTAAGGAAAAGCTTACTGTAGCAATGATATATCCTTTAAATGCAAACTAGCCATTCTTATGTGTTATTCAATGAAAAGTGGAAGGACATCACGAAGACAAGGATGTTAGATTGATTATGCTTAGGTTTACATGGTCAAATAAAATAATACAGCTAATTAACTTTTATGTCCCCAGTAATAACATCACACGTGTTTGGCCTGAATTAATTATGAAAACAAAGCAACTTATAAGAATAACATGGTGTGAGGGAAGAACTTCAACACAGTCTAGCTCCTTGATTGATTAAAGACCCCACCAGAAGTTATTAAGACCCATAATAATATTAGAAAACATTGCCCAGGAATGGGATGAGTTAGAATGCTGGAGAATACTAAACCCCAAGAGCAGAGAATTCAGCTATTTTAGTTATCAGGCTGGCACTGCAAGTATTTCTTTCCCAAGATGTTTATTAGAACTTTAATTTTTGAAACTTTAATATTACAATTAAAGACTTTGTCAACCACGTGGTGAGTATTAAATACATAGAAAAAACATTAAAGATTACACAGGAACTATGTACAAAAAGTGTTAAATACCCTTATACATCTACAACAACTGGAAAGGCCACAGAAATACCTCACAAAGAGGATTACCAGCCTCAAACAGATGCCCTACGCAGACCGTCTCAAAAAACTCCAGCTTTACTCCATTGCATATCGCCTACTCAGAGGTGATCTCTGCCTAACATACAAAGCTATGTCAAACCCAGAGCTGTTGGACATGCTCCACTTAAAGAAATCCCAATCCCTCTGAGCTACATGCTTTAGGGACCTAAACCTTGTAACCACAATAAACAGAACATGCTGGAGGGATAGATTCCTGTCCCAGAGACTTCCCATACTCTGGAACAAACTACCTATCTATATCAAACAAAGTTCCTCATTAGCAATCTTCAAGAAAAATCTTGATGATTGGATGGTAGATAGGAAATTCATCCCAGGCATGCTTCTGTGGCTCTGCTTGACAGGGGCACAGGAAAATAATTTTCTTGGGTGGCGAAAGCCAGGGTACCATTTTGGCTAGGCTTATATAGGCCCTAGGGCCAATAGCCTAGTACTTACCTATGAACCTATGTAAATTAACTCAATACAAATAATACACAAAAATGTAATAGGTAACTTAAAACTAAGATCTTTGATGTGATTTCTTTTCTTTGTTAATTAATTAATTTATGGTTATTTGTAGGTACATACATTTATTGTAGTATATGGTCAAGGAGTTTACTCCAAAATTGTAAATAATCGGAGTGCTTATTTTGGTTATTAATTATTAACTTGTGAGTCGTTATGTACGTAATCACAACTTGTTTAAAACCATCTTTGATCTGTCAAGACAGCTCTGTGAAAAAATCTGTTGCCTTATATCAAATGTACAAACCCACTTACACATGGGACATTGATCCTTTTTGGCTTTGGGAGAGTTTCCAGAACACATTGGATCCTGGAAAATTCCTTAGGGAATAAAGTCTTCCAGGGTTAAGGGTAGGTGCATTAAAAGCCATGCCTGGCAATATTTTAAGAAACATTTTGGATCATGGTGTCATGTTCCCAGAGCAGGCAAATTGAGTACCCAATTACAAACTGATGCTATGGAGTACAAAATTAAATGATTGCACTTGTGGATTCAGTAAGAATAAAAACGTGATAAACCAAAGAAACCATAATTAAGCTCAGGGAAAATTTTAAGGCATTGCTTTTAATTCTTACTCATAGCTAATGGTTTTGGTACAGACTGTGTTACTAGTCAAAAGGCATTAAGTGTCAAAAAGTGTTAGCCAAAATATCAAGACAGGGCAAGAGAATTAATAGTCTCTCACTTGTATAACTGAAATGTCAAAACAATGACAAACCCATAGGAGATCAATGTATTTTTTTTATTCAAGAACTTTATCTAATGCCCAGTACATAAGAACATATAAAATATTAAGTCAATTCATCAAATTTTTGTATCAGATATGATGCTAAATAATGTGGCCATCCATTTTTAGGGATGAAATTGTAAATTTTATCCAGTCATGGCTTCTAAAAAGACCCAAGTCTAGATAGTTGCACTACAGATTTATATAAAACAGTTTAGCTAAATGGATTAGCAAACCATCTTTATATTTTTAATGAGGTAAAATGTAATATATTTCCCAAGCCTAAGAAAACCTACATCCTACTAAATATAGATCAGTTTTACTGTTGCATTTTGAAACTGATTAATGTCAAAATTGTACTCAGTAAACTCAAATCTCTTAATTCTAAGCACAGCAATCTGCTATAAAGGCTGCAGCAATCTTATTTAACTTTAATAAGTCAGTCAACTAGAACTTTATATAGGAAATCATGATAGCATGTGGATTTTTGAACACCTTTATTAGAAATGATAGACTGTGTTATGCACTAATACCAAAGCTGGAATAGAAATCACCAGATACCTATTTTTATCAATTAGTATACACAAAAATTACAAGACAGGGATTTGTACTATCTCCATACCATTCTATTTTGATAATAAATGCATTCAATACAGACTTACATAGTAATTTCCTTTAAACTGGGATAACGATTTCAAAATTAAAACAATTCCTTACATCCTGGTTTGATGATGAGTGTGTTATGTGGCTCACCAATACACTTGGTTAACATATCTCTATGCTAAATCAGTTTATGATTAAATCAGGCAAAATCACAATTATATAGATGTCAGGAATGCCCTTTACATGTAGTTCAGCAATGTGTCTAAATGGACATTTATTTATCTACTAACATAGAAAAGATGCTCATCTTAAATATTAGGCCCCAGGTAAAACATATTATATCCCAAATGTCTTCCCTGACATATTTATATTTATCCTTATTAAGCAGGATTCAAGTAATTAAGATTTTATTTTTACCAATGTTATTTGTAGTTAGATATCCCCCACATTTATATTTTCAAACGTTGTTTATATTGTACAAAAATAACAATCTTTGACTATCTCTGGCAGAGACAGAGATCAAGGATATTCACATAAAAAAACTGTAGAAAGAACCTAAAGCATTTGTAAAGGGATGCCTGGGTTCCCTACTATATGGAAGAATGGTGTAACCATAATAGGCAAATATACTTCCAAACAAGAAACAAAAATAAAACATTCTGGTTTAAATTGAGCTCAACTTCATTTTATAGAATAAGGAAGGAGTACACCACCCCAAATACAACAGACAAAATCCAGTGGGTTGGAGGACTGATTTGAAAATAAATTTTGCTTACAGCAGTAGAGCAAAGAAAGGATTAGAAATGTATCATCGAGTACATTATTATGGATAATTTGTAGGTTAAAGATGGCATAGTTGTATGGTAAAGAAGTATAGTGAGGGTTATATACTATATTATAGATCTGTAGGATACCATAGCTTTTTCTACTTGCCCATTACAGGTGTTTCTACAAAGGAATGATAGTATATGAGATATCCCATGATGGCAATGTCTCCAGCTACAATCCTGTTTGAGGAAAAAAACATTAAGATGGTCAGATTTATTACAAATACGTAAGTGCAATGCTAATCTTGGCTATGATAAATGTACACCAAAAATAAAGCTGCTATATACACTCTTAATGGATTTAATAGAGGATCAAACCAAATCACAAACAATGTTACACTGCACTTTCTCAGACAGAGAGCAGGATCAAATACTCAGAACCAATGTTTATCTTGGCATCATGCGACACCAACAGTTCACATGCATGAAGCATCAACATACATTGTATTTTTCTCCAGATAGGTTTAAATATTATAATAACATGAACAATTCTACATGATGGAGATGTGGTGCAATTCAGGCAAACTATCTACATATTATATGGGAATGTAGGGAAATGCAATTAATATGGTAGTGGACAACTGCTAAAATAGAGATCACCATTTCTGACTATTATATATGTCATTTGTTGATCTTAGATCAAGGCTGAACCTCTCACATTGGATAAGAATAGTATATCAATTTTACTTGTGCCAATCTCCACATTTTGGGAGAAAAGAAGAATTAGATAGACAAAATTATTTTCTAAATTTATTTCATAGTCTTAGTCTATGGTCAGAAAAGAAGAAAGAAATGATTGTGGGCTGAATTATTATCTCTATTTTTATTTCAATGCTTGAACAACATATGGTTGGTGGGATGCATATAATTTTTAACCAGCACAACGTAGCAGTAAAAAGGTAACACTTACTACTTAGATGATGGGGGGCAACATGATTCAATGTTAGTCGCTACTTTCTTAACATCAGTTATATTTCATAATTTATAATGAATGAGAAGTAGGACATTAGTTAAAAAGCTAAACTTCTTTGTAAAATTCAGAATTTATTTTTACTTGGGAATTTTTAATATGATGCCAACAAAAAACACAAAAATGTCCAACATATGTATTTTTAAGTTTTAGGAGGTATAGTTGTTTTTTTCATACATTCTTGTTCAAATTTATAAGCTATCCTATTAGACTTGTTATGTTTTTCTTCTATTTTCCATAAACTATTTCTAATAAAACAAATATAATTTGGCCATTCAAGCCATGGCTAACAATCTGGAGGTCATGATGGTTAACTAACTGCAGTGTAGAAATGTCAGACTGCAGTCCATGTCACATGATCCAGGCACAAAGAACTGTGTTGTCTGTTATTGCCTGCCTGCAGGTAAGGAAATAACATTCACAATTAGAACTTCCTTTACAGCAGCACCATCTACACATGTTCATTTTGTAGTATGCATAACAAAGAAAGCCATACCTCTCAACCTATTAGAGCAAGAAATCTGGACAAAGCCATAAGTAAACATGGCCCAAAAATAGGGGCAATTTTGAAATATTGCTCTTACAGACTTAGAAAGTTGATTGAATAACAGGTTTTGCATTAGCATGAATTTTCTGAAGGGTATGAAGTCCAAAACTTAAATGTGTGACACTTTACTGTTTTCTTTGCAGTACAGCCCCTCCCCTTTCCTGTTCTGCAGGTAGCTGCTAGCAGCTTTGTTAGCTGTTGTCAATGGCCCACTGTAGGTTAATTACTCATTTTGTACTCCAGCATGTCCTTATTTGTTTCCTTATATCCCTCCTGTTTCAGCTCATTATTTTCTAACTTGTACTTCTAACTTCTAACTCGTCAGTCTTTTATGATTTGCCACTAATTTACCAGAATAAACACCATTTTATGAAAAACAGACCATAAATATGAGGCAAAAATCTTTACATTTGAGAGGTATAAACTATATTTCACAACTGAAGGAAACACACAAACGTTGCAGTTCTGTCCAAATCTGAGGAGAGATATTGAAAACCTATGTGAATCCAATCATTCAGTCATTGGACTGGACATATTTTCTTCACAATCTGTGGCTGTATGTTAGTCATCGACTCATCTCCGTGGTTTGGTCTGCATCTTTCATTAACTGTTTGCTTTAAATGTTTTATGATCTACTGTTTCCAAAATGTCAGCATTGTTAGCTATGAAAGCAAGACTCAACTCCTAGCTTTAGCATTTAGCTCATTGTGTGTTTTGTGATTTAACATCTCTTCTAAGTAGCATATTTGTATCACTTTTAAATGAAAGGTGCTTTCCTTTTGAAGTTAACATTATATTTGATGGTTTTATTTAGACTCCTAAGGAAATGACCCCAGGATTCACGAAGCTTGCACCAGACGCAGGAGTAGCGTTGGTGTTCCAACACCATATATGGCCGGCAAGCGATCCAGGTATGAGCTGTTTTCACGTGCACTACCTGCGTATGCTACGCCAGCACAGCTCCTTGCTCCTGTATGCTAATCACCCCATTTGCAGCAGTGTAGCATGCAAATGAAGGTATGTAGTGATCCAGGAAGTGGTGCAGGCATAGCGTAAGCATGCAGAAATGTAAACCGTAAAAAATGGTTTACATTACTGCAAACATAAAATCGGAGCCATGTCAGCCGGCCAAACCCATGCATTATAATGTTAATATATGCCAATTTCTAAATATATAGCCATTGGCATAAAAACATGTACAAAATGTAAAAATAAACAAAATGTTTCTTTTTTTTTTTTGTGCTACCGTGAAGTTTAAGCGTAGGGCAGGGATCATAAGAAAAATAGAAGGAAAAAAAATAAAGGTGCATTCTAACATAATTCATGTTTTCCCCATAATAGTCAATGACAAGCATGTTAAACTACACCATGGTGTAAGGGTTGCTAAAGGTGCTGCGTCAGTGTTATGTGCAGTTTCTAGGAATTAGTAGGCAATCCTATGCAAATGAGAAGAGCAATACTGAATCATAGATTCCCCCCTGGTGTAAGGATGCACCACACAGCGTAGTATTATAACACCGAGGTGTGATCATGAGATAAAGATCACATCAAGAGAGGGGTGTGTCACCTTTGCTGTAAGCACATTGGAGCATTGCTAACCCGGTTTGCCCGTAGCTAAGCAAAGCTGAAGGAAAGGGGTGTGTTGAACTGGCTTTAGCTTTGCTTAGCTGAGAGCACACAAGGTAACTGAGTATGCACGTGAATGAGATTAAAACGAGCTTAAGCCCGATAAACAGGTTTGCGCGGTGTGCACCGGAGCTGAAACAGGAAGGATATAAGGAAAAAATAAGGAAATGCTGCAGCAAGGAAATTGGAGTACAAATGAGTAATTAACCTACAGTGGGCCATTGACAACAGCTAACAAGGCTGCTAGCAGCTACTATAAAACCCATCATTAAGATACTTTGCAGCTGGAATTGTTCATACACAGCCAATGACATCAGCAGCATCCATAGCACAATAGTAACTGCAAAGAAAACTGTAAAGTGTCACTGCAGAACAAAGCAGAATTGCATTATATCAGCTACATAACACATTTTGCAACATATGACTGGGTAGTAAAAGTACAAAACAAGAAAGCTGGCAGGTGGATGCAAGCCTGACAATGGGAGGGGATCCAGGTTTAAAAGGGAATTAAAGGGCAACAGATTAATCAAGACAGGCAAGCATAACTCCACACTACAGGCCCCAAACTTGCAGTACTCACTATAAAACCCATCATTAAGATACTTTGCAGCTGGAATTGTTCATACACAGCCAATGACATCAGCAGCATCCATAGCACAATAGTATAAAGTGTGAAAACACCTCACACACACTTGTGCATTCCCATACACTCTGCACCATTGGTGTAATCATACAGGGAAGTTTTAATATGTACATGTTAGGGGCTGCCATAGCTTTGATCCACCAGCATGTGTTGGAGACTGAAGGTGGTGTGGAGTATGATGCTGACAACCACCTCAGGCACCAGAGGAGGAGAAGAGTGTTCAGACCCAGGGTAACCTACCATGGGCTACATGATCTGGAGATAGAAGAGCATTACAGGGTGGATAGGGACACCCTACAGCAACTTGTGGAGCTGTGCCGGCCACGCCTCAGAGCCAGAACAAACAGAGGTGAACCCATCCCAATGGATATGAAGGTATGTGTAATCTTGAGAATACTAGCCACAGATACCTTTCAAAGGCCAACTGGGGATATCATGGGGATCTCACAGGTATCAGCATCCAGGGTACTCCACCAGTTCCTGGATGCCATGTTACCACATGCCAATGAGCACATATACTTCCCCCGAATGCAGGAGGAGTTGACCAGCAATATGCGTCTCTTCCACCGTGTGGCAAAATACCCGGAGGTACTGGGTGCAATAGACTGCATACACATACACATCAAGTCACCACCCAGTGAGCAGGGTAGGTGCTACATAAACTGCAAGGGATACCCCTCCATCAACTGCCAGGTGGTGTGCAATGCCCAGGGCATTATCATGGATGTGTGTGCTGACAGCCCTGGAAGCTATCACGACTCCCACATCTGGCATGCCTCACAGCTGTATCAGGTATTTGCCAGGGGGGACATCCCATATGGCCATCTGGTGGGGGATGCTGGCTATGCACTGGAGCCATGGATGATGACATCCATCAGAAATGCACACACAACCATGCAAGAATGCCATAATGAGGCATCACAGAGCATGTGTTTGGGATGCTTAAATCATGGTAAGCAGTGGTAACTTTTGGTTACAGTTCCTTACACTCAGTTACCTTCTTGATTGCTTAACCTGTGTAGGCAGTGCTTACCCCCGCACAAACAGGCTGAAGCCTGCTCACTGCTGCTTACAAGTGCTTACTCCTGCTTACCCCCCCCCCCACACTAATTTCATTAAAAGAAATGAAAAAAGGGCTGATAGGAAAGTGGTAAAAAAGGGGCACAAAGAGGGAAGGACAGTAGGCAAGCTAGCTAGAGATGTGCAGGAAGGGTGTAGGGAAGGCCCATAGCTGTCCATTTCTTCTACAGCAATGGCTGTGCATATCCAATGAATTTAGAAGTACATTTGGACACTCAAACCCCTAAGAGAGGGGTGAGGACAACAATAGTATGTTGTGATGCCAGTTAGAAACATTTACATGAGTCCAGTGGACACGTGAGCAAAATGGACAGCTATGTATGGGGCGTGATTTTTTGCGGGAACAGATCGCCCCTTTTTTCTTGCCCTTTTCTTCTTTTATTTTTAGGTGAGAGTGGGATGTTGGGGAAGGAGAGTAGGTATGATCAGGGAGGATAGGTTGGGTAGGATGACAGACAAGACATACAAGACGTGTACAAAGGGGAAACACCTTGGACGGGGAGGAGTGTTTGGAAGTCGCAAGCCCATGAACCCACAAATGGATACAGTGGGACTGAGGTCCCCACCCATGAACAGTCATCACTGCCCCTTCACAGCCCAGAAGATGGCTGTGCTGGGGGCTGTGTAGGAGGCGCAGGCTCACCCTCTAGTTGCACCACTCAGCCCTCAAGCTGGCGTAGTCGGTCTCGAATCTCCCTGTCGAGCTCCCTACGCACCATCGCCCGGACCGTACCACGGGTGACAGGTTCCTGTCTGCTCCTGCTCCCAGGTGGGGCAAGCCCCATCTCCTGCAGCGGTTCCACCCAAAGGTGGTGCAGGGCCAATGGTCAAGGAGGTTCCAGGCTGAGTCCCAGATGTGCTGGTGCCCGGTGCCATGGTCAGCTGAGGTGGGATAAGTGGGTCCACTGGCACCGGCCTTCCCATATGAGATATGTTGTAGCATGTTTAAGGCAGATATGGGTTAGTAATAGTCAAGAGCATTCAGGATTAGTTATGACAGCATGCATAGGTATTCCCATTACCCAGGGCCCAGATATAAAATAGTTGCAGAGCAGGCAGAACACATGCATATATGGGACAACAGTGGCCATTACAACAACATGCAGGTTTCATTGATAGCAACAGGCCACCAATATGGGAGTATTTTAACATGGCACATGCATAGAAACAGATGTGAATATTTATAAACCAATAGGACATATGTCCCAACAAAGGTTAGGAGTGTAGACATACCGAATGAGTTGTGTAAATCAGTTACTTTTGCACATATGGAAGGGGTGAGAGAGAAAGAGTTCAAATAACAGCAAATAAATCCTTGTAGCTTTCACAACATTCATAGTCACTGCAGTGGTCTGTCCCTTACATGTATTATTACACTACCCAATGGCCATACATTGTACAATGGTATGTTTGTAGATTAGTATGTACAGGACCTGTGTCTTACATACAGGCTTGACAAGATGCAGGTGTTAATGCAACATGTTTTGAGATTGCTCTTATACACTTTGGGTAAGATGCTGGGATGACGGGTTTGTTTGCATGTACAGTTTCTGACTATGTACAAGTCTGACTATCAGTTATATGTCATTAACAGCTGCCTACATTTTTTGGATCATCACACTAATTTGTCAGGGGAGCAGGGCAAAATGCAGGTGATCTGGGCCATTTATCTGGACATACTGGGCAGATTGGAACAGTTGAGGGGTATGAATATGCATACCACTCTCTATTTGAGCATTCTAGCAAAATCTGTACAGTTGTTAAGTGTTAATATGCATACAGCTTTCTCTCTGAACATTCTAACAAACTCTGTACAGTTGTGTGGAATGATTATGCCTACAACTTACTAGCACTCCTGGGATTCAAAGCCCTGCTGTGTTTGACTAAACCATTACAGTTAAGATCACTGTACACTATGCTATCAGGCAATTGTTGCGAAGTTTTGCAATGTTTTATGTCTAATATGACTGACCTGTTTGCACTTCCAACATTGTTGTACAGAACTTCATACACATTTTATCTGCATACCACAGTGTGGGTAACACTGCTTACTACAATGGTACTATTTAATAACTGCAACAGTACAACAACATATGACTGCAGAGTAAACAGAAACAATGCAGGGGTTATACCATTATTCGCAGCATATTACACAATTCTGTATACTAGTACAACACTTTCTGAGGCTCTTACATTTATTTGTTATGACAGTACATGCAGGCTATTTACTAACCTGCCTCGCAACGCATCCTTTGCAGCCTAGCATCATAGGCTTGCTGGTTCGCAGCACGCTCATCTGCAGCTGTCAGAGAAATACAGTGATATTTAGCCATACCTATCCATAGTATACACAAGCTAGGCAATTATTAACTACTTAGTGGAAGGAGTACTTACTCAGTTCTGGGGCATTCTGCATCTGCCTTGCTTCCTGGATCCACTGTTCCAGGACATCCCTCCTCCACCACTTCAGGTCTGCATGGTGGTGCCTGACCTGCTCACCAGTCTGGGGGATACCTGTGGCACTAGTGAGGTCACGGGTGAGACTGTCCCAGGCCTCCATTTTATACTGTGAGCTCTGGTACTGGCCCTGCAGTAGTCTCCTGTCATGGTGCTTTACCAGGAGCCATACCATGAATGTGGACTCCTGGTTGCCCCTGCGCTGCACTCTAAAGTGAGTGCCTTCTCCCACTCCAGCCATTCTGCCTGCAGGAGGATGCTACAACCAGTTATGAGCCATATATTTTTGCCTCTTCGGTTTTAAGTAGGTCTGGATTCCCGCACTTTTCCGTAATTGGCCAGTTTCGAAAAGGTTAAGCTATGGGCACACCTGCTTACTTCAGGTTGGCACTGCTTAAAGAGGTATACCTATGGGCAGATTGTATTGGCTTCCCTACACATTGCTTACACTTACTAAGTTGGGCTGTGATGAGGTTAGCATTGCTTATTGGTTATCTAGCATTATATTTGCCTTCTGGCACCGATTTATTATTCATTACAGGTTATATATGTGTCTGGCATCTGTGATTCATGTGTACATACACTGTATGGGGTCCTGGGGACTTCAAACCTTTATTACGATGACACCTCAATCCCATGTTTACTGCAGTACTCCAATTCACATATTTATGGTTTGTGGTGGGTTATAGAACATCACACTGTACATAGATTCAGTTCACATATTTGATTTGATTTTCCTGTGGTGAGGATTAGTTTGCTGATACCTATATGTATTGCTATGATGGCTTAGTGGTTAACTACTGTAACTGTGATGTACAGTCCTGAGTTCTAGCCTTGCAGAAGCTGTTTATTTTGTTGCTGGGCAGAACATGGGACATTGGGTACAGAGTGATTAAGGCACTTTAAAGCAGTTGTGAGCGGGTGTGCATGGGTTTTCGCGAAGCTAAGCAATGCTAAACTCCGGTTACAGTTTCTTACACTCAGTTAGCTTCTACTTTGCTTAATCTGTGTAGGCAATGCACTTAAACACACTTACTTGTGCTTATATATGCTTACTACTGCTTATTTATGCTTAAACCTGCTTACTAGTGCCTTATTCATTATGACACTAACACGTTAATTAATTAAATTAAGTACACATTTAATGCAGTACTACAGTTCACATTTACATGTTATTATGCAGGTTATACAGCAAAAGGATGTTAAAATATGTTCATATACACATTCCACATGGAAATGATATGTGCTGCAGTAGGACTCGAACCGGGAATGCCTGTTCGTGATGCGGATGCTTTGACCACTACACTATTGACATTAACATTGATTCTCCATGTGTTTTTCTATCTGGATGATTTTGACGTGTAAGCTACACTAAGCAAAGGTCAGCGACAAGCAAACATGCTGTGCTTTGCTTACACTTTCAATAATGAAGAGATACAACAGTAACATGGGGACACGAGGAATTTAAATGTAATAGTTCTAGGGACAGGGGCTCAACATTCAGCTATGTGCTTGTGTGTTTACACCTTTGATTTTATTTCAGTGTTCGTGGACACTCTTGTATGCTTTGCATACATTTCGGTATCCACGGACACTGACATATTGCTTACTATTAGAGGCAGGCGTTAATAGTAAGCAGTGTAGGTTGTGCAACTGTGGGGGCATGTTTAAGCCTCCGTAAAGCACTTAAACACGTCCCCTGCACTCACACACATTTCCTGTGCACGTCGAGGGTGCGGCATCATGCCCTCATAAATATTCATATGGTGCTGTTGCCCCATCTCTAAGGAGGACGCTCGGTGCAAGGCTAAACCGTCCTTGCGCCGAGCTTCATGAATCCCGGGGTGAATCTTTTTAAAGGGATGGTCTTGTTATTTACATTTTTGAAATGCTGTTTGGTCAATGTTTGCATCATAATTGTTTGTTGTGCTGGTAGAAAGAAAGTGTTAAGTGTGCACCTGTGTTGAGATAGTGAATGCATTACTTATGTACTTTGAAAGCAAAGCTAGAGTTACCTTCTTCAAAAAAGTTTATTTTAGCCTGAACACAACTTTTTACATGCAGTTTCATAGTGTACTGTAGTGGTTGTAATACAACATTTTACATGTACTTTAGGGATGTACTATAATGATTTAGGTGCTAAATTGCATATCAGAATGAGGTGTGAATACCATCTGCAGTGGTATGCTGTGGTTAATCCTGAGCAAATTCTTTAATTTTCCTTGCCCCTATTCTTGGCAGGCCATTAAACTGGGTATGTTATTTTATGGTTTGGATACAGCTGTGAGGGTTTAGAAAATGCATGTTTTTTTTAAATTTTGAATGTATGTTGTGTGTTCTGTTGTGATGTTGACTACATGTTTTGAAGGGAATTATTGGGCTCTCCAAGTTTATACTTTAATCAGATAATTTTATTTATTGATTTTTGCTGCCGTTGTGGAAACAGACTCTTTTGGTTGGATTTTATTTAAAGCTTTTGTGACAACAGTACAGTCTTTGTTTGCTAGGAGTGGTTTAGCTAACACTTATAGTATACCACTGGGAGGATTGCATATTTCTTTAATTTGCATGTAATCGGAAGCATAGGTTGTATACATAAGAATAGGTCAAAGTCCTTTTTTATCACACCATTTGCTTAAAGGACTGCTGGAAATACCTGGCTCTCTTTTTTTCTGAAATTGATTTGTTTCATGCTTGTATGAAATAATGTTGGTATGAGTTGAGAAAAATCAACAGTTCTTGCTCCGCCTGCATGTCATAACAGGTTATTAATAACACTGGCATGGTGCCCTGGTTAGAGCAGGTCTCTCTTCACACACACAAACACACACGCACACACACACACACACACACACACACACACACACACACACACACACACACACACACACACACACACACACACACACACACACACACACACACACACACACACACACACACATCCTTGGTTATTTATTATCCTTGGAGGCGAGTGCAAGACATTTTTTCATTGTGTGACAACAGTGGTATTATTTTCCCAAGGAGGCATAGTTAGAATAAATAAGAAAAGGCTGCAGGGGCATGCTGCCTTGCAAAACCACTTGCTAAAAACTTACTGCATAATGTTAGAAGCATAGTGCAGTTAACCTGTTATGGATGGTTGGTGGTGGGCGTGGGATGTGGGGGTGGCAGAAGGGCCTGTTACAGTGGACTGTGCATCTTACAGCCAATATGGCTGACGTATTCTTTTAACAGAAGGCACCTTTCATACAGAGGTTTTTTTCTATAAATCATTTTGTTTTTTGTATTGTGAGGAAAATGTTTGTATACGGCAGTAACATTTATGTTATTTTATATATAAGATGCTATAAAATAGTCAAACTTGCCAGTGTTCTCACTTACGTTATTTTATAAATAAGATGCTATAAAAAAGTCAAACTTGCCAGTGTACTCATCCTCTCTCTCTATCCTAGAACACCATGCCTATGTTGTTGTTGTCGTTTGCCTTTTCGGCTTTTCCCGGTTAGGGTTCGCCACAATGGAACTCCGGTCCGCTAATGATTGGCAGTAGATTTTTTTATGGTGCCAAGTTGCCAGCCCAATGCCCAACCTTCAGCGAAGGCACACCCATTCATGCATGTCTTTCGAATGCCACTTGACTGCGGGGAGAACATGCAGACTCCACATAGAAAACTATGCCTATGATTATGCATATTTATGCTGAGAAGGCATCCCTGATCTTAGCCAGATGTCTCTTATTTTAAGGGGCACTGACTCCAGTTCTTTCCTGTGGAGGTTGAGAGGCACGGTGCCAGTTATTCCTGCCCCCCCCCCCCAAATTTGACATCATTCTGAACACAAGGGCAAGCCTTTGAACTGAGGCATTTTTCATTTCCTCTCACTAAAGCATTTTACCATCCTAACTTCTTGTAGGTATCCTCTAGACAAGATGCTTTTGATACCTCTGTCTCAGCAGCCATTTAGTTTCCTATGAATTTGAATGGCAGGAAATGTCAGTGCCTGTTGGTTTCCATACACTGTCTAAGCTGACAAAAATTGTGTTTTTTTTTTCAAGGTTATACATTGGCCTTATCTATGCTCATTATATATTAACCATCTCCCTGACATAACAGTTCAGGTAATGCAATGTTTGCACAGAGTGTTTCATGTAAAGCGTATATGCTTTCAAAACATCTTGGAACTTAGAGATAACCTGATGACATGACCAAGAAGTACTATCCTCTTAATGATGTTGACATTTGGTGTAACCTTTCAGATTTATCTGCCATCATCTGGTTGTTTCACAATATGCTTATAATAAATTAAACAGACAAATACTGTGCTGGTTTTATCAGCTTAATACTGTACTGCTCTGGAATTTAGAAGAAGTATCTGGATTTATATAAGGTTTCTCATGCAATTCAGTACCAAAAACTTTGAACAGACACACACACACGCACACACACACATGCACACACACGCGCACACACGCACGCACACGCACACACACACACACTCTCACACACACTCGCATAAATGCAAGCACACTCACACAATGCACATATTATTTTTATGCGAAGAAGAATGCTGACAAAGACTCCAAGAACTCCCATTTTTTTTTTGAAGAATGTCATGGATATTTGTACATTTGCCTGGAAAAACAGGTTGGATAATGCCATATCTAAAATGGTTCGATAAGCTCTTATCCCATTGACCACCCCATGTCCTCCCCATCCCATGACCAAGGTGAAATAATGCCAGTCCTTCAGGTATGGTCAACATTCACTCACATATTATAAATAAATATGTTAGTGGGGAAGTGCATGTTTCCATTCAGACATTTTCTTCACTCTAATCCTGCCACAGCAAGTACTAATTGCAGCATTTCAACCATGGCAGCAAAATGTGTCCATTTCCTATGGCTTTAGATAATTATTTAGATATAAATATGATTGTATGAGGATGACATTGTAGATGATTTTCAACACAACACTGTTATATGCAGAAAGTGTTGGAAGAAACAAAAACTGCAGTTTAGTGCTGATTGTTTTTCCAGACATCTGGAAAATGTTCATTCAGCAGCAGTGCATTCTAACGCCATTAACATGACCCACATTCTACATTAAGGTGTACAACTGATTTTGTCTTTGATTTACTTACGTTCCAGTCTACCACAAAATGTATTTTAGTAGAATAGGTCTAGTGTTCTTGGCACTGTCCAGTAACTTTCAACTGCAGTGTTAAATTAGAATTTTTTTTGTTTTTATTTTTTTATTTATTATTTTTTAACCTCTTTTGTTCGGGGTATATGCATTTGTTCCAGTACAAATCTCAGCCTTGGGGTCCAGATTAATGAAAGATAATTATTTTAATTATATGCTGCAGACAGAAGAAAATGTACAAATAAATGTATGGTGTACCAGGCATGTTCAGTATGCTGTACTTTACTGTAGAGAACATTAAGTGACTACTTAGATGGAGAAGGCAGACTGAAGGATCTATATGACTTACATATGTGACTACGATACCACCATGTACGCACACATTGATGTACACGAGTGTGCCCGTGGTACAAGGCAACACAGTTCCATTAAATGCAGACTGTATTCTGCTGTAGAAAGGCACATTCTGTGAGTTTGTGACTCTGCTAGGAATTGGATACCTCTGCACTTCCCACAGTATTGAATGTCCCCTTTGTTCTTGTATACTGGCAGTAAAATGCTTATACTCCAGTCATCCGGGATATGTCTTTCTCTCCATACTGCTATGAGTACCCTTAGGAGCCATTTTCCCCTAACTCATCCAATATCGTGATCATACCTACTGTGACCTTATCTGGGCCTGCTGCTCTACTTGATTTAATTTTCCTTAGTGCTGTTCTGAGGTTGGTTCCTCTTCTTTTTTCATCATAGGTTTTGTCTGAGGCATTACAGGTTCTGTGGTATTTTCCTCATGCAGAAGCTGCTGGAAGTACTCGTTTCATCTGTTTTCACTGTCCAGTGGACTGGTGAGAGGGTTGTTGCTAGCATTCCTAACAGCTGTCTTCTTTATAGATTCATAGATTTGTAGGTAAATACTGAAGGGTCATTTTAAGCATAACCAATAACTCAAAGTCAGAATCAAACCTTGTACTTTGAGTCTATGAGGTGAAAACCATAACCATTATGCCAAACCCAATTTTACTTTACCTTGCAACCAGATAGCATTTCTTTGTGCCATGTGTGGAGTCCCTTTAAAGAAGCTGATAGAGTGCCTGTGATTTTTTTTTACAATTGCAATTGCTCTTAACCTCTTTGTTATTAACCAACCAGCAGTATTCCTTCTTTGGGTGGTCAGTTTTTTCCATCTCTCACTTTTTCCTGCACATCTTGTTTTGATGACTTCCTGGACTTATGCATTCCATCACAAATTTCCTTGTATGTTTTTTCCCATACCTGGCTTGGCCACATGTCTCTTCTATAGTCCTCATACATGCTGTTTTGAGCTGCTGCCATTTTTTTTCAGTACCACTTATTTCTTCTACAAGAGCCCACAGTATTTCCTTCACCTCTTGTGCTTTCTCTCCAGTCAACTTCCAGGTCTTTAGCCTGGCCCTGGTCTCTTTTGACCTTAGAGCCTTCACTGACCACTACTTGCTGCTGATTGTGGCCACCTGTGGTTTATGCTGTGGGCTGATTGTTTCACTGGGGATGACTTTGCAATCACCAAGTTGAAGAATCACTGATTCTACCTCAATGTCCTTTTCTTACTAGGTGGAAGGCACTCTTATATGTGAACCATCTGCTGGCCACCATCAAGTCTTTTGCCAGACAGTCTAAAATGGCTTCTCTTTATTCCTGCTGCCCCACCCATCAAGACCCAGGCAATCCTCA
>NC_056741.1:168378147-168395647 GCF_019279795.1 Protopterus annectens | reverse complement strand
GTCCATATTCATTATGGATGTCCATACCTCCAAGCTAGTTGCTCAGCATAATGCATCCGAGATTATCCAAGTGCAACTAACTGGGCAAGACTGCAATCCAAATTTTAGCTTGCTACAGACCCCCAACCATGCCCCAGGATTCTCACTCCTCTTTTCTTGATATACTGGAAAATATTAGGGTACAAGCCAATACCCTAATAATGGGTGATTTCAACTACCTCACCATTAACTGGGAAAACTACTCATGTACCAACTCTTTTGCTCAACGTTTTCTGGAATTCATAATTTTCAATGCTTTGGATCAACTTATCCACACACCCCACCAGGGGCAGCAATATCCTAGTCCTGGTCATTACCAATATGGGCGACCGGTGCTCCACACCAGAGGTCAATTCCTTGTTGGTCAGATCTGACCACAAGCTAATCACCCTAGACATCCAGATCCTGCCCCCACCCCCCCATTAGGGAAACAACCATAAAATATTTCTCCAAAGCCAGCTTCACGCTTCTTAAGACAGAAGCGGCAAACTTCACGACACCCATGCAGATGGACAATAGAGGTACGACTGCTGAATCCTACATAAATACACTTTATATGCACTTACACGAGTGCATGGATCATGCTATCCCTAACAGAACCAAGATGCTGTCCTCCAAAAAGAAACGATTTGGTGGTCTTCTGCCATAAACAAACTCTACAACAGAAGAAAGAAACTGTTGCAAAAAAAGAGTAAAATCCCATGATTGAAGGTACTTCCTGGTCAGCCTCAGTAAGAAGATGAGATCCCTCATAAAATCCTCCAAAGCTAGTTATGAAGACAAAATTGCCACTGATTCTGAAGACAACCACAAAGCATTCTATAGTTATGTTAAGAATCTCAATGGCAACACTCAGATCTGCTCTGAGTTACAGCACAATGGCACTAAATATACAGAACCAACTGATATTGCCAACATCCTGGCAGATAGGTTCAGTGCTAACTTGACCCCCCTCTCAGCCCCTAAAGGGCCTATCTCTATACCGGAAGAATGCAAAGTTCCTGTAATCATGGCTGCACAGGTAAAAACCTCACTCTCCAAAGCCAAGAACACAGCATCCATGGGACCTGACAACATCCCAGGCTGCATTCTACACAAACTACCAAATGAACTGGCACCCCACCTAAGTACCATGATCAGTCATAGCCTCACCTCAGGCTTTTTGCCCATTGAATGGCACACTGCGACAGTTATCCCACTCCACAAAGGGGGAGCCATGACAGACCCTAGGAACTACCGCCCCATTAGCCTGACGAGCCCGGTCTGCAAGGCCATGGAACATACCATCATGGAACTCATAAACAAAGACATTGGTAATCTCCAAACTCTGGACCCCATAAAGTTCAGGTTTGTAAAAGGCAGATCATGTCTCCTAAACCTGATAGACTTCTTTGAAGCAGTCACCAAAGCCATAGATGAGGGTAAGGTGGTTCACACAGCCTATCTAGATCTCGCCAAGGCTTTCAACACCATCCCCAACTCTGGAATTATAGATAAACTCACTAAACTAAGTATAAATCCCTATGTCACAAGATGGGCTACCAACTGGCTTACTGACAGAACCCACACTGTGAAAGTAGCAGACTCCAAATCCGACTTCAGAACAGTGACAAGTGCAGTACCACAGGGTTCAGTCCTGGGTCCTCTCCTGTTTGGTATCTAACTTCTCTGAAGTACAGGCTAACACAGAAGGTCTTTGGCTAACTAAGTTTGCAGATGACTGCAAACTAGGAGCCATAATCGAAACTCCTAATGATGTGGACATCCTACAAAAGGGCCTCACTGAGACAGATGCCTGGTATTAAAGCCATGACCTCAAGCTCAATGCCAAAAAGTGCATTGTCATCCCCTTTAGTAAAAACTCTGTACCCATGAACTACCACATAGGCGGTAGTCTACTTAACACTGAAAGTGTGATAAGAGACCTTGGGACACAGGTGGTCAGTAGTCTCTCCTTTGATAATCACATCGCCACAGTGGTCAGGAAATCCTTTTATGTGGCACACCTCATCACAAAAGGTTTCTCATCCAGAAAAAAAGAGGTCATTGTTCCCCTCTACTCATCACTCATTAGACCCATTATAAAGTACAATGCCCCTTTTGTTATGTACCTTACAAGACATCTACAACAACTGGAAAGGCCACAGAAATACCTCACAAAGAGGATTACTGGCCTCAAACAGATTCCCTATGCAGACCATCTCAAAAAACTCCAGCTTTACTCCATCGCATATCGCCTACTCAGAGGCGATCTCTGCCTAACATACAAAGCTATGTCAAACCCAGAGCTGTTGGACATGCTTAAGCTTACCATACATCCGGTTTTCCCCGGACATGTCCTCTTTTTGTGCTCCTGTCTAGGCGTCCGGGCGGTTTTTTAAACTTCCGAGATTTGTCTGGGTTTTACAATCCCGAGTCAGATTTCAAATCTACGCATGCACGGAAGGTAGAAGAGCTCGCGAGAGTCGCGAGAGCGGCGAGACTGTGTTGTTTGCGTGGGGAGAAGCAGGACTGTATGTGTCAGGGAGGAGGACCCAACAACAGTGACAGCCGGTCATCAGTCACAGAGTCGGAGTCTCCGTTTCGGACGGTTTTTCGATTTTTCTACTTCTGGTTAGTAAAATGTTTTTTTTTTTTAAAGTTAAAGCGAGTTTGTGTGGTGTGTATATCATATGCACTATTGATCCCTTTCTACTACTGCCAGTCTACTGGTGACATTGTGTTCAGTTAGCTACACTCTTAGTCTTAGAAGCTGTTGCAGATCTGACATAATAAAGACCCTGCTGCCATGGATGGGGAATGCCAGGCAGACTCAGCCCTCCTGTAAATCTGCCATTCTAGAAGTTTAAGTGAGAGAAGACAAGTATTATTATTACACGGATATTTTGCAGAGAGT
Source organism: Protopterus annectens (assembly GCF_019279795.1). Lineage (NCBI taxonomy): Eukaryota > Metazoa > Chordata > Ceratodontiformes > Protopteridae > Protopterus > Protopterus annectens. Next base: position 168,392,712 of record NC_056741.1, on the reverse strand, counting down.
AAATATCAGCATTATGTGTTAATGAATGCATATGACTGAAAGAACAAAAGAAACAAGTGATTAGCATCTCAACACAATGAAAGAGTAGCTTGGTGCAGGCCAATATAATGGTACTACTGGTTCTTAGTATAAAAGATATTTATTATATATTTTGACTCCAGGCAGGGCAAGACCTGACATGACATTATATACTGATGACCTTGGTATTAGGAAAGTCCCCACTCAGCAGTTCACAGACACATTACAAAGGTAATAGTGTACAAGTACAACTTGTACAGTGTCAAAGATGGAAAGATTCTGGCAACATGAGGAAGGATTACCTCTTCTACTTCAGTAATCAAGAAGAATAAGTGAACTGAGAAGGAGTGTATATGGTGTCAAGAAGGTGGGCCTCTAAAAACACAAGCATATGGTGTCCCTCCCCAAGTGAAAATATCTGAAGGCTAGAGACTTAGTGTAAGGAATGCACACAAAAACAATGCAAAAGTACTTCTCATATCATAATCAGTTAGTAAATAATAAAGACAAATGTTGATAAACTACATAGATTGGTAAATAAATCTAATAAAAGCAAACTGTATGAGGTTTGATACATTAAAATCATTCTGTTCTTATTTTTATTTTATGAAATATTTTTTGACATATCCTCACTTATCACATTAAATTAAACAGTATTAGAAAAATGCAGTTTTTGAACCATGAGCACTAATATATGTGTGTGTGTGCAGATGTGTAGATACATATATGGCATCCAAGGATAACACTGTTCTACAGGAATTTTGCTTTGAAGGCCAAACTGAAAATAGTCAGTATCCTGTGCTTATCAGGACTGAGAATAGAGAAAGCATTTTGTATCTTTGTCAGGTAAAATAAACAATGCCTCAGTGAAGTAGCAAAGTCATATTTAATGTTTTTAATGGAATTAAGTGAATTAATTGAAAATCAGTTAAAATTAATTTAATGAATAACACCGATGGAATGCAAGCTTTACTGATGTATGTAATTCCTTATCCTGTGCATACTGTGAACTTAATTTGATAACATACCTCTAAGGTGTAAAAGAAGAACCCCACACCTGCACATGGATGAAGTGAAGGACGTGTGTGTGTGTGTGTGTGTGTGTGTGTGTGTGTGTGTGTGTGTGTGTGTGTGTGTGTGTGTGTGTGTTCTGGTAGAAGAATGTTGCCAGTGTATAATAACATTCAGTGAGGGGATAGTCTTCTTCCATAAAGTGAAAGTCATTAATTAATAAACAGAAAATTAGTATACCTGGCTAAACTGATCTCTAAGGGACACCTGCCTGCACCAAGTGAGCCGATTGTTGAAGGTTGGTTATTTAAATGGACTTTGTTTACAAGACAGTTTGCATGCCCCTTATCTGAAAGGAAGCCGTAGCTATTGATGCGCTTAAACATTTGTTTGCAAAGAATTATTTTCAAAGATTTTAGCTATTGAGCAGAGATTGGGTATTGTTCTATAATCTTTTGAGTTTTGGGAAGAATGATGTACCTTTGGAAGGGGAATAACAGTAGTGTGCTTTGGCACTGGGGAACTATTCCTGAAGTAAGTAAAAGACTAAAGACAAAGGTAATCTTCACACTGAATCGTTGTTTGTATTTGTAATTTGTTGCATGGCCAGAGGTGCCGAAGGCAAAAGCTATTTTTATGGTTGAAAGACTGTGTAAGTATTGTTATTTAACAGAAGAGGGTCTGCTGTGCAAGTTTTCGGGCCAATCAAAAAATCACCAAACACGGAGCTACTTGTGTTTAATGTAGAACTGCGATTTTCTGCATTAAAGACTAAAAGACCTTTATTTTTTTTTTTTTTTTTTTTTTTTTTTTTTTTCTCGGTCTTCACCTACTGTGAAAGACCTTTCCCCCTCGAAAGAATCTATCGTCCTCTTTTTCATATAACCAAATATGGTAACCCTAGACATGCTCCACTTAAAGAAATCCCAATCCCTCCGAGCTACACGCTCTAGGGACCTAAACCTTGTCACCACAATAAACAGAACATGCTGGAGGGATAGATTCCTGTCCCAGAGACTTCCCATACTCTGGAACAGACTACCTATCTATGTCAAACAGAGCTCCTCATTAGCACTCTTCAAGAAAAATCTTGATGATTGGATGGGAAATAGGAAATTCACCCTGGGGATCACTTCTGTGGCTCTGCTTTACAGGGGCACAGGAAAATAATTTTCTTGGGTGGCGAAAGCCAGGGTACCTTTTTGGCTAGGCTTATATAGGCCCTAGGGCCAATAGCTTAGTACCTACCTATGAACTTATGAACCTATGACACCATGGGTGGTTGAACATCATTCTTTTTGAATGCATCTGGTATGATTAAATACACATACAGAAGTATGTCTAGCAAGTGCACTTTTGTAATCCATTCTAGTAATACTATACTGGTGTTGGTAAATTTGTTTATTAAGTGCATTCTTAGTCTTGCCAATGTAAAAGGCAGGACATGAGCAGCACCTCGCCAGGTATACAACTCTCTCAGTATTACAGTTAAATTTCCCTTATGCATGCATTCTCAATATTTTTTCGAAAAAATGCTGTATATTCAGGGGACTGGCAGAACTGGCTTTTACATCGAGATATGTTCTGGCAGCTCTGTTTGGATGCTGTGAATTATCCAGGTCTTAATGAAGCTATTTCCATCTCAAGTAAATTGAAATTACATGCTGCTAGACTATAATTTATAGTTTTATATCTTTATATCTTGCTTGCTATGTCAGTATTTGCTTAGTATGTTAAACATGCTATGTGATCTACAGTGTTTTGGCTATGCCCCTTTAAATATTTGGCAGCCTTTTTTACTATGCTTACTTGTGATTTTTTTTTTTTTTTGTGGGGGTATCATTGTTTGAAACTTTTTAATGAGCCACATTAGTGTGTCTCTGTTTCTTTGATTCATTTATGGTTCTGAAGATGTCTTTTGCAGACAAAAGAGCTTAACTGTGGTTTTAATAATAAAGAGTTCCAAGTCTTAGCTACCTGATTGTTTTTGGTTCTACACATATACAAAAGTGCACACTCACCAACACAGATCTTACATAAGAAGTTATGACAGCAGTCTGTTTTATTAATTCGTATGCCAATAGCATTCCTGTACAACTACTTTTCCCTTTTAAAGATATATATATATCTATCTATATATATATATATATATATATATATATATATATATATATATATATATATGGGTCTACTGTAAAAGACCGAAAATCCACTTGTTCGAAAACAAACAGTGGATCCTCGGTTACACGAAAGTGCACTTAAGCGAAAGTGTAATGTAATGTAATGTTAGTAAGTGTTTTCTGTGTTTTTTTTTTTTTTTTTTTTTTATCTTTTAATGGTTTGTTGAACCGAGTTTCATGAAAGTGCACTTTTGAATAAGTGCACTTTCGCGTAACTGAGCGGTCTACTGCTCTTTTTCGAATAAGTGGTATGTGATTAAAAGCAGTAGACCCATAAAAGCAGCAGACCCATACATATATATATATATATATATATATATATATATAAAATGTGTGTGTGTGTGTGTGTGTGTGTGTATGTATATATGTATATATATATATATATATATATATATATATATATATATATATATATATATATAAATGTATATATATATATACACATACATATACATACATTCATTAAGTGCATACAAACATGCACATGCATATACACACACGAGCACGCACATGAACAATCATACAAGCACACAGACACACACACACACATACATACACACACTTTAATGTCAAAGTCTGGATTGTGAGAATTCCTGTTTATGTACTGAACGCTTGTATGTTTAACAGTTAAATATACTGATCCAGAAAGTATCCTGTTATTCTACATGCTTGGATAAAGATACCAAAACTACATAAAAAACAAGAGGAAACTGCAGAGATTTATGGCGATGGGTTAAATTCATAGCACTGAATGGCAGTATGATGAACACAAAAGGCTGAAATTTAAAATGTTGATGAGATTGCATTTTAGTGGGGACTAGTGTTTTTCCCTTTCCCCACTGCAGTGCAATCTCATAGTTGGTATATAATAGGGGGTATGGGACCTTCACATCAGTTGAGTTTTTCAGCAATTTGAGTTTTAGTCCTTTGTGCTTGTCATTGTTCCATTCAGTATTGTGAATGTATTCCAATGGTCAGATGCTAAACGTGCCCTCTTAAGGTCTAATTCTGCAGCAGCTACAGCACAAGAATGTGCAATGTGGCATAAAATTACCTCATGTAGCAGTATCTCGATTTTGAGAATACTGCTGCAGAATTCTTCTGTGCAGTGAAGTATTACCTGCTACAGTAAAAAGCGGAATTCATTGTATATGTTGTGTAGTGCTTATGTGAGAAGATGGCATTGCACAGCAGAAGATGTACTAATTATATATCAGGTAGCACTGCTGAGCAATCATTCCTGCTCAGCTTAGACATAATGATGAGCAGTACTAAAATGAAGCAACTTCAGTGACCTACATGGTTCTTACAGTAACCAGTACAGAAGAGCAATGCAAACATGCGGACAATGGGTACTGTTTCCTAAACTCTTATGGTATAAAATTATATGAAGTGGGTAATATCACTCTAAGAACTGAGAGTTAGCAAAGCCTTCCATACACCATAACATACTTTAGAATGCTTGGACATTGTGGCACAAAAATGCCATTGTGTCATGACTCGCAACTTTGAATTACAGTGCCTGAATAATATTTCTGGGATGACCTAAATCGTATGGTTACAGCTATCAGCATAGAAAATGGGGTGCAATGGGGGTGTATAAGACAATAGGAAAGATGGTAAGAGCAAACAGAAAGAAACTGTGACACCCATGCACTGGCCCAGTAATCAAGGAGCCTTAGTTCTCACCACTAACACCAGTGAGGGGTGTTCACATTGGGAGGATGAACAGTACACACACAGTAAAGTACAATTTTCCTTAAGAGCACACAGAGATCACAGTCAGTCTGGTGTTGATTTTTCCCTTTCTGTCCAGATCCCCAGTAAGACTCCCCACTGACACAGCTATAGGGTTCAGGTCTCACCCAAAAGGTCAAGACAAACCTCTAGCACCCTCTGTCCAACTAGTGCTTCATGTCCCTGCCCACGTAACTGACATACACTCACACACTTTGAGATTTGAATTATATACAAACACACAGGCACTCCTGGGGAAAGCTGGCACAGGTTCACTAGCTATGCCCCCTTCTGCCCAGACTATACGGTAGTTATCACTGCCACCAACCACTACTTATCAGCTACTATAAAGGCCCTTACCAAAGGTTGCCCAATCTTACTGTGTAATGTTATCCAAATGGTAAGTGTGACCAAACTTTTAAGGCTATTCTAGAGTGGCCTGTACAGTGTTACCAAATACATGCAAGTACTCTAAGAGGTTAAATATCTGTAAGCAAACAAGCCAAAGGTTTAAATATATTTAATAATACATAATAGAAGCACAAGACAATACTCATTAACTCAGCACAGTGACAGCAGAGTCCACAGTCAAAAGAAATACTTAAAAATAACATAGCAGGGCAATCTTACATAAATACAGAAAACATCTCTAACTAATCTTATTATATTCCTATCTATCTCTAAGAGAAACTATGTTCTAAATAACTTAATTACAGAGCAAGTCAAAGTGCTGGTGAGTTGTTAACAGGTCCAGAACAAAATACAAAATGCCTTGACATTCTCTCTGAAATAGTTCTTAAGTTAATAATACACATTACTGCTGAATCATCTCAGATTATATCATTCTTGTCACCTCTGCCTAAGTTTCCCAGGCTAGCAGGAACTTATATTTTTAACATGTCTCTGTTAAAAATACTTATCTCTCAGAAGCTGACACTTCTTTCTTAGAAGCTTGCCTGAAACTGAAAATCGTAAAATAATTACCCTGGAAACATGTAATTACCTCTGTTTCCAGACAATAGAAAGAAGCCCCTAGCCTAGACATCCTGTCTGTTAGCTGGGATAAACTAACTTTATAACACATCATAAAACTCTTTACTTATCAGCTTATTTTCTTAGAGTTTTGCATGTTAACTCTGTATGTCCCAGTTTCTGCTATGAATCCATACATTTGCATTGACATATAGTTTATACACATTTCTGCTTTTTTCCAGCAGGCTGCTCTGTGGTTACAATTTTGAAGCTCATACAGAACATATAGTTTTCTTACATTTTTAAGGCAAGCATACAAATCATATTACTATTCATAAATGACATAGAATTATTTACTACATTCTGTCTAGCTGAGCTGGCAGTGTCACATTTCTATGTAAATCATAATAATATTTTCAAGTGACATATAATTATTTACAAAATTCCAGCTAGCTGGGCTGGCAGCATCTTGGTTTATCACATTTCTCCCCCCAATGAGAACTCAAGCTAGTTTTTCAAGTGACCCTTGAGAAACGTTGCTTGAGAGGGTTGAGTCTATCTGGGAATACCTTACCCCATTCCCTGTCTTGAGATTTCAGCTGCCTTGGCATTGCTGACTCCAGTACCATGCTGCAGTTTATTTCCGTCGTATGCCTGAAACCCTAAGCTCCAGCACAGTAGTTTGGGATTTTTTTGGGTGGCTCAATGTAGCCATAGATCCCCCTCAGACTTCTCCTGCCTTGCAAATACTCAGCACAAGAGCCTCCCTATCAGGGTAAGGTTTTATCATGTTAACAGTGTACAGTTTGTGGTGCTGCCTACTGCCTAACAGTTCTACCATGTAGTTAACATCACTGAACTTCCTTACCACCTTGTAGGGTCCCTCCCAAGCTACCTGCAGCTTGTTGTGTCTGACAGGAACAAGAACCATTCCCTGCTGCCCTACAGCATACTCTCTAGCTCAAGCATTCCTGTAATACCAGACCTTTTTCTGCTGTTGGGCTTCTGCCAGGTTCCCCAGGGCCAAGCCCATCAGTTCCCTGAGCCTTGTCCTGAGGTTTAGGACATATGCCACAACAGACTCCTTGTGGGAGTCACACTACCCCTCCCACTCATCTTGAATTAAATCTAGAGGCTCTCTCACCCATTGCCCATACAGCAACTCAAAGGGTGAAAAACCTGTGGATTCCTGGGGAACCTCTCAGTAAGTAAACAACAGATGGGGCAAATATTTGTCCCATTCCCTCTTAAAATGGTCTGCAAATGCCCATAGCATGGACTTGAGTACAGAGGTTAACCTCTCAACAACACCATTAGTCTGGGGATGGTAGGGAGTGGTCTTTAGGTGCTTCACCGCACAGTACTTCCACAGACAAGCCAGCAGGTCTGACATGAAATTGGCACCTCTGTCAGTCAGTATTTCTTTTGGGAAAGCTACCCTGCTTAAAATCTCTAATAAAGCATTTGCCACCTTTTTCACCTCAAAGGAGGACAAAGCCACTGCCTCAGGGTATTTTGTAGCATAAGCTACTACCACTAGGATATACCTTTTCTCTGTGGAACATGGGGTACTCAGAGGTCTCACAATATCCATGGCTGCCCTCTGAAATGGCTCCTCAATCACAGGCAAAGGCATCAAATGGGCTTTCACCTTGTCTCCTGCCTTGCCTATCTTTTGGCACTGCTCACAGGTCCTGCAGTACCCTGTTACATCTCTGGAAATTCGAGGCCAATAGAAGTTCTGCATAATACGTCTCTTTCTATGTTTTATGACCATATGACCTGCAAATGGAATATCATGGGCTACAGCTAGAAGTAAAGATGGTAGGCTCTAGGCACTACCAACTGCTGTATCCTCTCACTTTCTAGACCTCTCTCAGGGGTCTACTCTCTATACAGTAACCCTTTGTCCTAGTATACAGAATCCCCCATCCCTTGAGGATCAAGTGCCTCACTAGCTACCTGCCTCAGGCCTTGCAATGTAGTGTCTGAGAGCTGAGCCTGTCTCAACTCTGTCTTTATAACCATTCCCAGCTCCCCTTCCACAGGAAGTCTGGCATCCTCTGACAGTGGTGCCTCACTGTCAGCATGGGTACTACTACTCACCTCTACCCTTGCAGTCACTCTGTCCAAGGGAACATCAGTACCAATAAGCAGCTGTGGCTCACCTTCAGTCTCACTGCTACAGGGTAGCTCACTACCTGAAGTAACCATGTCACCAGTCCTGGCTGCAAGTGTGCAGTCTGTCTGGGTCTCCCCAGGCTACCAGATCTACATGCTTGTCTTCAAGCTTGACTGCATTTAACTGCATGAACACCTGGTACTGCATTATCAAAATCCTTTCCTATCAGAACATCTGCAGGATGGTAGTTTGGTACCCTTGCTGTCTCAAGACAACCTACTGTTGGCATTTTGTCATTCCAACTTACTGGCTCTCTCATCTTTTCTTCCCCAGCTTGCCTCCATGGACGTCTATATGCTACATGGCCCCAGTGGTTGCATTCAAAACATTTAACCCTAGGTACTGGAAGTGTACCTGGACTAGTGGCTTCCCCTGCTACTGGCAGATTCTGTTGAGGCAGTCTGGGCTGCCCACCATGAGTTCCCTTAGACCGATGAGCAGCAGTGGGTGTCCCTTTCCTGTACAGTGATGCCCTGCTTGCTAGGTATAGGTCTCCCTTCTTCCCCAACTCATCTACAGTAGGGCGTTGTCTGTCAGCTAACTAGATCTTCATATCCTAAGGAAAAGTGCTTAAGGCTTGTTCCCTCACCAAAAGGTCTGCCAGCCCTTCAGAAGTGGTGACCTGACATCTACTCACCCACCTATGAAAATAAGTGTTCAGTTCAGCAACATATTCACACACACTTTTGTCTGCCTTGTGTCTATGCTCATGAAACTTTTTTCATATAAGCTTCAGGTGTTCATAGGTTCATAGGTTCATAGATTAGTACTAAGCTAACTGCCCTTGCAAGCCATTTTAAGCCTAGCCAATTATCTCTTGTGAGACTCAAACCCTGAACCTTGTGTTTGTAAGGCAAATACCTTAACCATTAGGCCACCCTCCCAACCCCCTTAAAAGTTCTAGCAAGCAATTCTTTACAACATTATAATTTAAAAAGCCATTATTAGACAGTTTGGATAGAACATTTACAGCTTTACCATGGAGTAAGGGGGTCAGAAACCGTACCCAGAGCCCTTGGTCAACATTATACTGTTTACATACCCTCTCAAACATATGAATGAAACTATCAAAATTATCCCCCTCTGTAAATTGTGTCACATTTCTATATAAATCATAATATTTTCAAGTGACATATAATTATTTGCAAAATTCCAGCTAGCTGGGCTGGCAGCATCTCGGTTTATCACAGAAACACACAAGGAGAACACTTAGAAAAGAATGCATGTGAGGTGGGAGGATAGGGTAGCATTTATTTTTTTGAGCTGCTGTGTACAATGACAGGAGTCAGGAGAGATGAGGAATAATGTGTGTAAGGGAAAACGGGTTTTAGAATAAGGTGTAGGATAGTTTGCAGGAACAGTTAGGTGAACAGAGTTGGTTTTGCACACACAAATTTGGAGTGAAAATGGATGAGCAAAAACATACAGACAGTGGATAAATGGAGACAGAGAAGGCTGGACCATGAAAAAAGTATGAGTCATGACACAAAAAGAAGGGAGAGAGTCACACCTGGCAGGGGATAGTGTAACATTATTTCTACAGATGTCTGTCAAGTGGACAGACAGGATACCCTACTAAGAACCACTGCCAGTTGATGATTGCAAGTGTGGTGATAACAGGGATTTTCTTCCCCTCAGGGGTCTGGTGGTCAGGGACTATTATCATTCCAATGAATCTGCTTTTCACTACAGGAAGGGGTGACTGTGGCTAAGTTCACCAGTCTTTTCTGACCCATTATCCGTTTCCTGAAGTTCCCATGAAAAAGAGAAGGAAATATTTGTATCACTTTCACACCTTATACTGGAACTCTGTGCTTTGAGGTACTGCAAGCTATCTTTGTCTTTCAGGATCCCAAGAGCCAAATGGTATAGCAAATTTACAAACAGCTGTATAAGCAGGCATATGCAAGATTCAGAATTTATGTAACCATACACTGCTCCATTCCACAGTACATCTATATATTAAGTTCTTGTGTTTCAGCCTTGGACCACTATCAAGATGATAAGTCAGCGCTCATGCACCTGTTATATGAAAAAGCTCTTGTGTATAAATGCAGTTGTATGCAATTCATAAATACTCATGCTAACACCCTGGTTGTTTACATAGTACACCAACTTGTACACTGGGTTGGGAGGATGGCCTAATGGTTAAGGTGTTTGCCTTACAAACACAAGATGCAGGGTTTGAGTCTCACAAGGGATAATTGGCTAGGCTTCCAATGGCTCGCAGGGGCAGTTAGCCTGGTATGAACCTATAACTCTGTATAAACTTGTGGGACCTGGTATATTTTTGCCTTTCTGGCTGTATTTGATTGGAAAAGTGTGTATAATAGTTAATGCAGAGGGCTAAAGCTCCAAGTTATTAATGGGCTGCATTATGTGCACTGGATACAGGGTTTGATTCTTTCCACCTTCATTTGTCCACCATGTGACTATGAGTGAGTCATTTAACTTGAGACTGCTCTTAAGTCTCCCTAAAAAGGGGCAATTATGTCCAGTGGGATTCAGCAGTCAACAAACAGGTGCAATAAAGAGCACAATACTGTGTAGTGGTCTTCTGAAACTGTTCCTTTCAAAAGCTAGTTTGATTTTGATAGCAAGATGTAAACTTTCCATTCTGGCTTGGACATCAGGGATATGTGACACAATAGAAGGTATGTTTCCTAGGTGTATTTGTATATGTTATCAGAATGGCTTCTTATGTTTCACCTGTTTGTTTAAATGTTTTAGTGACTACATCTACAGTTAATGTTCTTTGGGGAGAGTTTGCAATGCCATGTAAGACCATTGCACTGTATGATATTGTATTGTAGCACACTTTATATATACATCTGCATATTGTAAATGTGTATTTCTGTTGAGAGGTTGCATTCTCAGTACCTCTACACATACTCTTAGTAATACTTAACGCATTTATGTGTTCCTTAAGTCTAAACAGAAGTCAGCATGTCCAGAGGATGAGGCAGGCAGAGAATGGAGAATTTCACCAATACTGAAAATGACATTCTGCATGCAGGCACTCAGTCAGCATGGCTTGCAGGTAATCTGTAAGTGGGTGCAATCCAGTACTGAGGGATCAATTGTGATAGCCCATGCTGTGTGACAATAATGGAGTTGGTTAGTGGTCACAGCTGCACATTAGCCCTTTTTTGCTATCACGTGACTGTTATGATCATATGTGCCCAGCAGAAGGCAGGAAAGATTTAGATATAGCTACTCTTATAATTTATTTATAATTAATATTATATATTATTTATATTATATAATTATAATAGTTATAATATAACTCTACATGCAGGCAGGGTATAAAATGTAGTAATTGTTTGCAACATTTGTACCAAACAGTTTGCTAGATTTTAAAAGAAGAAATTATTTTTTTAAATAGGTTGAAGGAGGGTTGGGGGCAGTGCACAGAAATGGTACCTGAATGACTGGGATAGGAGTGAGTGGGGAGTGTCATGCATCTGGCCACCAGGTTGGTATGAAGGTAGAAAGAGCAACATTTTTTTTCTTTTTACTTGAAAAGCTGAGAGGATGGGACACTGGTTCATAGTACTGACCCAGGGTGCTGATTTAACCAGCTATGCTTCTGCTTTTAGGGGAAGTGTGAGAACTCCTATGGCCCAGTGCTGGTGGCTGCCAGTTTGAGGAGTAATCACCCCCATATCGAAGATGGCAGAGACTGCATCTCTGAACCCCCCCAGCCTATTCCCAAACCCAGTGTTCCCTTCCCTTCTGTGTCTAAACCCACCCTGTATGTTGCACAATCCTCCCTTTACCATTGTCTGATCCCACTTTGTCTGATGTCTCACTCATCTTTGTGTTTTCCCTTCCCTCATTGTGTTACCCTACAACCTGTCAGTCATGTCTGTCTTTTATAGTGAACTCCACTCCTCTCCTCTCCCCCTCTTACCACCTCTTACTTTCCTGAGTTCTTTCCCTTCTCAGTATTAATATATAAAGGGTACATGTTCCCCCAAAACAGTCCCACCTACACCTCTCAACTCTGGAGACTTTTAATTAATGTACACATGACTGGCTACAATAGTTCTTAATAAAACATATAGACTTGTGACACATCATTGATGAGATTAATCATTAATTCACTACAAGATTTGGTGTAATTCACACATGATTATTGAGCTAAGAAGTTGCCTATTTGCTCCTACCCCACCTCCATCATGCTCATTATTTATTTGCTCACATTGGATTGTACCATCTGCTTGCTACCCCTTTCCATCTCTGTCCTGCACTCACATCTCCGACCTTTGATCTTGTCAAACAAATCAATAAAACACCTCACACATGGCCATAAAAGAATTATATATATTGAAATCATCTTTCTGTGGTCATATGTTGAGAATCAGCTGGCATCGAGCAATGTTGATGATCATGTACAACCACAGGAAAATGATAGTTCCCATACCATGGCAATGAGAAAAACCCTTAACATGTCCAAACGATCCTGCCATCGGTCACAACACTGAGCTGTGCATGCATGCACATAACTAGGCAATAATGAAATGTGATGAAGGTAATACTTTCCTTGGAAACACCTCTGTTGCTGAACAAGCTCATGATGTGATGAGCCCATTGTCACTGCACTGGATGCAGGGTTCTAACCTACTGCGGGTGGAATGATGTGTTACAGTATTCTTTTCCTATAATACAAATGCATTCTGTTTCCCTGCAATGTATTTTATTGTTTTACACCTTTCCTCTGAGTGAGTCAGTGGCATATCCGGCTAGTGCATTGGCTCTGTGGATAAAAATGATAAGAGGCAGGGGATAAAATGTGTTCAAGTGCATGTCACTTTTCTTGCTATCCTATGTTTGCCTTGATATGTGTTTTACCAATACCTTCCCTATGTATGATTCTGTAGCATACCTGACTAATGTTCTCTCTTGGAGGATGTAAGTGACGCAGAGATGATTTATAATCCATGCAGGTATAATCATTTTGTTTTGCTATTATCCGTTGCTTTCACATGAAATGAAGCAATCATCAATGTGTACATTATGTCATGGCAAATGCAGTAATTGAGTTGTCCAGCATTGTTGAGCTAAGAAGGTTTGAGATATTGTAACTCTCCTACATCTACCGCAGTCCTTAGCTCACCTTATGATCTACCCTCTGTGTACTTCCCCTTTTTATCTCATTCCTGCTTCCCATTTCCAAACTTCAAACTGGTCAAAAAAGTAGACAGAACACATACATACCCACAAAGGGCTTGTATACTAAAATCACTTTTTGTGGTCATATATTGCTTGACATTTGGCACTGAGCAACACTGGCAGTCATAAATAACTACAGAAAAGAAATGTTCCATTCTATGTGAAAATTTGAGAAAAATCCTTCAAACGTACTTAGATCTTGACACCTGTTGTGCAACCGAACAGAGTGTCAGTGTGTGTCACCAAGCAATACTTCCATTTCCAAAATATAAAACAGATAACCTAGATAGACACAACACACACTTGCCCACAAAGGTGTTATAAAATATCATCTCTGTGCACTGTTTTAATAACCCTTTGAAATGTGTGTTTTACGATCCTTTTAGTGTAAGTTTTCTGTGTCATAGCTTGCTAATGCACTGGTCTGTAATATGTTGGTTAGACTGACAGGGGATTCAAATGCATTAATGTATCAGTCTACTAAAATATCTGTATTGTGCCCTAATAACTTATCATGCTAATATGAAGTAAGGCAAACATAGTCACAGTATAGTACAAATCCAATGCTCATGTTCTGATCTTTTTAGGACTGATGCTAGCCAGTACATCATGTTACTTTATTGTATTCCACTTTATCCACATAGTTTTCACATTCTTCTTCACTGATGTATTGTCGCGCCTGAGACTGAGATATGGCGAGTTAATATTACATGTACAAAATTACTTCTTAACTTCTTTTCTATTGGTGAAGGGGTAAGACAGGTGGCTGGTCCAATGAGAATCATAATATTTGTGAATACTCGGCAGCTATGTCTACTTCTTGACCAAAGTACATTTGCATTTGTATGACTCTTTAAGATGTTCATATTGATTGATTAATTATTTATTTATAATTTTTGTTATGTTAACCAGTACTTAACAGGAGGCTGCTTGCATTGTTATGACAAAAACAATAAGAATTGTTTTATTTAGAAGATAGCTTGAGAGATAGATAGATAGATAGCTAGATAGATAGATAGATAGATAGATAGATAGATAGATAGATAGATAGATAGATAGATAGACAGACAGATAGATTAGATTAGATAGATAGATAGATAGATAGATAGATAGATAGATAGATAGATAGATAGATAGATAGATAGATGGATAGATCGATAAAAATGCTTGCTACATAAAACAATAATTATACAAATGTTTGAACAAACACATTTTCAAGCTTCCACCAGCATAGACACAAAACACAATTTATTCTGTGTGTATATATATATATATATATATATATATATA